>NW_021703767.1:114905155-115083833 GCF_005190385.1 Monodon monoceros | reverse complement strand
TATATATATATATATATATATATATATATATATATACATTTATTTATCTTTTTTTTTTTTTTTTTTTTTTTTGCGGTACACAGGCCTCTCACTGCTGTGGCCTCTCCCGTTGTGGAGCACAGGCTCCGGACGTGCAGGCCCAGCGTCCATGGCTCATGGGCCCAGCCGTTCCGCAGCATGTGGGATCTTCCTGGACCGGGGCACGAACCCGTGTCCCCTGCATCGGCAGGCAGACTCTCAACCACTGTGCCACCAGGGAAGCCCTAGAACATTTTATATATATTTTTGTTCAATTTGAGAAAATACGGTTATAGTATTTTTAAAATTAGAAACCACTTGGGGAATATGACCTTTACGTAGACTGGTTTACTCATCCTCCAAGGTCTTTTTGTTTCACCTTTATAAAAAGTGTTAGATAAAGCTACAGGGGAAAAATGTACACCTATATGCAGACCCCGACAGTATTTCCTTGCCTCACACGACTGCAGTCTCATCTTGGAAGAATAACGTTTCTGTTACTATTGCTGCATAGCAAATCAACTTCAAATTTAATGGTATAAAGTAACAAACATTTTCTTATGCTCATGGATCCTGTGGGAATGGGGCAAGGGACCTCTGAGATGGCATATCTCTGCTCCTTGTCTGGGGCTACGAAGACTCCAAGGCTAGGGAGTCAGGATGGCTGAGGACTGAAACCATCTTGAGCGCCCCTATCTCAACATGGCTGGCACCTGACCTGGGATGACTTATATACTGTAACTGTCAACAAGAGACGCTACATGAGGTCTCGGCACATGGCTTGACTTCCTTGTCACATGGCCGTCTTACTTAGGGTTGCTGGATCTCTTAACTGGTGGCTCAAGACTCCAAGAGAGTATCCGGCAAACTAAGGAAAAGACACTTAGCCTTTAACAACTCAGCTTAGTCACACAGCATCACTCCTGCCGTATTCTATCAGGCAAAGCAGATTCAAAGCCCACCCAGATTCAAGCAAGGGCGTTAAGACTACCTTTTGATGGAGGAGTGGCAAGCTTGCCTTCACAGAAGATCATGTGCAGCAGCTCATATGGCGTGGCCATCTTTGGTAAATGAAATCTGCCACAAATAGACTCAGTCCTTCATGTCTGTCTCCACTGGCTCCACTTGCTTGATGAAGGGGTCTTGCTTGGCTGGGTTGTCTTTTTATCTCCCATTTCAATTAGCACTTGCTACATACAGCACTCAGCAAATGTTTACTGAACCTGAATTTGAATTAATTCCTTTAGTCTTTTCAGTGAGGACCCAGGAAAACTTCCACTTATGTCACAAGAGAAAATTTTTGTGCCATTAAGAAAATGACAGTGAATATTAATGTGCCAGTTATCTCAGCTGTGGGCATAAAATTGCATTAAATTCATGTATCAGCTTCCTAAAAGGCAGTGTTGCCTAGCGCAGATTCTGATGTGAGGCATGCTTATTGTCAGTCCCTAGGACACCATCTACAAAGATGTGTCCTTGAGCAAGTTATTCACTAGGTTCAGTTTCCTCATTAGCATAATGAAGCAAATGCTGCTGATTCAAAGGATCGGAAGTGAGCACATAGCAAAGCCAGCTTGGAAAAGCTGTGTTCAAGATTAGAGATGAGTTGGGTATGATAAATGCCAACCAGGGATGCAGATAAAGATCTATTTATCTATCTGTTTATCTATAAGTCTTCATATATATATTTATAATTTGCTCACCCAGAAGGGATGTCTTTTCTAGTTTTCACAAAAGCACCATATGTGCTAGTGGAGGCCCCTGTGGTATCTGTAAAAACAAACAAAAACAAGAACCAAGCAAGTACCACTATGAATATGACTGTTAAGTACACCAGTATCTACCCATTCTGCTTCCATGTTGCCAGTCCAAAGAGCCAATGTGGCCTGTACATAGTAAAAGACTCATACATATCTAGTACCAAATTTGGGTTTTGTTACATGGAGGCTCCTGAACTATATTATCAATAGTCACTATTCAATTATGTTACATATGCCTTCCACTATGCTAGAATATGTTGATTTTTAGAAATGCATCGGTGTTCTCTCAGGTGTGAAAACACGACATCCATCTTGGAATTTGTTTTCTCAAAATCTTGAGATAAATGTAAGGAAAGATCCAACTACACTCTCAAAAAATGAGTTAGTATATGTGATTCTTCACAGTGAATTTACCTTTTTAGGCCACGGTAACATTTTTCATAGATGTTTAAATTTTGTAGATGAGAACTTGAGACACTCATAATTGATGCAAGAACAAGTGGCCCTGTAGCCTACCCCAGTTCGCGTGGAGGCAGCTGGCTTCAGTGATTCTATTTGCACCAATATTAAAAACCAAAGTCTATCAGAATTCAAAATGGGTCGTTTTGGTAACCATTAGAGAGCACCAGTGCAGCTTGAAATCATCACCAAATGGAACAAAAAGCATTCTGAATCTTAGGCTTGTTACTGAACTGTTTCAAGTGTATCTTAAAAGAGCTAAGAGTTTGCTCAAAGGGAATTAAAAGTGGCCATTTTCCGAAGGAGAGTTCACACAAAGACACACACAAACTGGAATCTGCTTTTGCTACAAATAAGGAACTTGGTGCAACTTGCTACACAGTATTTCCTCCCCATTGGATGGCAAACACCTCTGTCTAACGTTCATCTTGCTAAAACATCTAACAAATTAACATTAAATTATCAAGTTAGCTTGAGCCAGCAAGAATAGAATCTTTTATTTCCTGTGCATGAAATAAAAATATCTCCAATAAGATCGACAAAAACTCTGTCTTCTCACATAGGAGTTGCAATTAAGAAGGCAAATCCCCACCCACCTCCACTTTAAGCCCTCTACCAAACTCTTTACATTGAAATTGTATTTACATTTTAGTATCTGGTCTTTGTCCTTGGGATTCTGGAAGCTTTGTCTATGTCACATGCATAGCACATTTATAAAGACAGGAATTTTTTGTTGTTAAATATACTTTAGCTCCTTCTTCTCTTCCCTCTCTCAAAATTAACCTTTTGATCACCTGATTATCTGCTCAATAATTAATATTTGTCAGGGCTGGGGGGTGGGGGAAATGAGGAGAGGCTACAAACTTTGAATTATATGATGAATTAAGGTCTGAGGATCTAAAATATAGCATGGTGGTTATAATTGATAATACTGTATTGTACAACTGAAACTTGCTAAGAGAGTAGATCTTAAGCATTCTCACCAAAAAAAAAAAAAAAAAAAAAAGAAAGGTAATATGTGAAGCAATGGGTATGTTAATTAACTCAATTGTGGGACTCCTTTGAAACATATACATATATCAAATCATCATGTATGCTTTAAATATATTACAATTTTATTTGTCAATTACAGCTTAATAAAGCTGGAAAAAATAATAATTAATAGTTGTCAATTCATCTCTGTCTCTCACAGGTCATCAGGGAAATAAAGGCAGAGAGACTTTTCTGATGTCACAATGCTTAACCCAGGTTAATACCTGGCCTCTGTTCCTTTCTTATGTGATCTAAAGGACCAGAACTTGCCCTGCCCCAATCCTTTCCCTACCTGTCTTGTAGGAGGGGCAAATCAGGACAAAGTTCCCTTTCTCTGTCCTAAATTTTGCTTTACCTCTCCTTATCTAGATCATAACACCCTGGACCCCAAGGGAGATTTTAGATATTATTTTAGCTATTTTAGCTAAACAGTTTACAGCTTAAATAGTTTTTTTCTTCTAGTCACAAAGAAATGGCTCAATATTTGAGTAAGCTTGGTGCTTATTCATTTGAGAAATTTAGAACCCCGATATATGGATTAATGATAATATTTATATGCATATCTTTTTTAAAGCAAATTAATACTGAATCCATAAACCTAATATTGAGAATGATGAAACTAAAAGCTAATGCGTGAAGGTGGAAATAACCTTTATATTATATACGAAGCATTACATAAAACTTGAGCAGACTTCTGAAGATGTCACTAAGTTCCATAAAAATACATGTGCACAAATATTGGTCACTGGGCCCTGAATATGATACTAGAACTAGAAGAAAAATAAATATTAATATATAATACATTACAAAGATAAATTGTTTATAAAATATATTAAGAGACCCAGGATGTAAATTTAAAGAAATAAATGGATCGTTTCTCATCTATATGAAAAGGTAACATTTATTTTTTGCTATCTAAATAAAAAGCCTTTATTAGATGACAATCTGACATCAATTTTCTTGTCTTTTTTAGAAACATTTAAAGCACTGTATTCATATTATATATGGTAGCTATTAGCTGTTCAAAACTGATATACTTTGTGAGGAATCATGTGTTCATTGTCTTATGTGCACTGGACCATCAGAGTATGCAAGTCAATTCCCAAGGCAGCATCATAAAATGACAAGTAGTGCCTGGGGGGCCAACATGTGATAGATCAAACAACAGGGCATTTAGGGCATATGGTAGCAATCTAGGAAGAGTTCAATGATGTTAGCATTAGCAGGGTGACAATAGTCATGAGGAAAGTATTGGATATTTGAACAATACATATAACTTTTTCATGATGCACAATTTCAACTATTTATAATGGTGAACAGAAAAGATGTTGCATTTCCTTGTTTAGGGAAGAAAGTATTCATGGGTTGACAACGATTAATAAACAAATGATTATCACAGTGTTTGATATTTATGCTCTTTTCCCTCCCAATCAACATAAAGTCATTGTGTCAGCCAAGTAACACTGGCTGAAACAAAGTACAATAAATATATTTACTCTTCAGCAGTAATTTCTGTGACTGACATATGCTACACTCAGATGGTGAACTCATTTAGGAATCCTCTCAAAGCTATGTTATGCTTTCCAGGCTAGAACTCCTGAAGTAGGGCACTACAGTGAGCTGTATGCCAAATGTGGGATTGTGGTGTGCCAATATTATATCCTCACCTTTCAGGACAGTCAAATGGGGCTGGAGCTGGGTTATCTCAGAATTACCATTTTCTACCATACCACAACTTGATAAAGGTGGAGAAGGCTTGCTTTAGAACCATGTCTCTGACATTCAAGATAACCAACACTAAAGGCTAGTGTTTGGCTAAGTCATATCAGCCTCTCAGGTTGTCAATGGAGTAAGGAGTCCCTTATACATTTTTTAAAATTATACTTTTTATTCTGAGATAACTGTATACTCATATGCCTTTGTAAGAAATAATTTAGAGATCCCACATATCCTTCACCTAGTTTCCCCCACTAGTAACATCTTGCAAAACAATAGTATAAGGAGACACCCAGAATATTGACATTGATACAGTTAGTCATGATGCAGAACAATTCCATCACTACAAGGAACCTTCATATTGACCTGTTGTAGCCATACCACCCCAGCCCACCACTATCCCTAACACCTGGAACTGCTGATCTGTTCTCATTTCTAAAATTTGGAAGCAAACAGTATTTAATTTTTTGAGGTTGGATCTTTTCACTCTGCATAATTCTCTGGAACTACATCCAGGTTGCTGCATATATCCATAGTCCATTCTTTTTCATTGCTGAGTAGTAATCCATAGTTTGTATGTACGAAGTTTATATAACCATTATCCATTGAAGGGCATCTGGGTCATTTCCATTTGGGGGGCATTACAGATAAATTGCTATGAAAATTTGTGTACAGGTTTTTGTATGAACATAAAATTCCACTTTTGTGACATAAATCTCCAGGAGTGAAATTGCTGGGTTGTATGGTAGTTGAATGTTTAGTTTTATAAGAAACCCACAAACTGTTTTCCAGAATGGCTTGTACCATTTCCATTCCCACCAGCAATGTATGAATGTTCCAGCTTTTCCACATTCTTTCCAGCATTTGCTGTTGTCACTATTTTTATTTTAGCCATTCTGATAGCCAAGTAGTGTTATCTCATTGGAATTTAAAATTGCATTTCCCTAATGGCTAATAATGTATTTTCATGTGCTTATTTGCCATTTGCATACCCTCTTGAGTGAAATGTCTGTTGAAGCCTTTTGCCCACTTTCTAATTGGATTTTTGGGGGAGATTTTACTTTTGAGTTTTAAGAGTTCTTTGTATGTATTCTAGATTGAGTCCTTTGAAAGATAATGTGTTTTGCAAATATTTTCTCCTGGTATGCACCTTCTCTGTCCATCCTTTTAACAGGGTGTATCTGCCAGGGGTCTCCAAAGAAGCAAAATAGACAGATAAGACAGAGAAAGAGAGAGAGAGAGAGAGAGAGAGAGAGAGAGAGACTTGTTTTTTTTTTAAACATCTTTATTGGAGTATAATTGCTTTACAATGGTGTGTTAGTTTCTGCTTTATAACAAAGTGAATCAGCTATACATATACATATATCCCCATATCCCCTCCCTCTTGCATCTCCCTCCCACCCTCCCTATCCCAGCCCTCTAGGTAGTCACAAAGCACCGAGCTGATCTCCCTGTGCTATTCGGCTGCTTCCCACTAGCTATCTATTTTACATTTGGTAGTGTATATTAGTCCATGCCACTCTCTCACTTTGTCCCAGCTTACCCTTCCCCCTCCCCATGTCCTCAAGTCCATTCTCTACATCTGCATCTTTATTCCTGTCCTGCCCCTAAGTTCTTCAGAACTTTTTTTTTTTAAGATTCCATATATATGTATTAGCATATGGTATTTGTTTTTCTCTTTCTGACTTATTTCACTCTGTATGACAGACTCTAGGTCCATCCACCTCACTACAAATAACTCAATTTCGTTTCTTTTTATGGCTGAGTAATATTCTATTGTATATATGTGTCACATCTTCTTTATCCATTCATCTGTCGATGGACACTTAGGTAGCTTCCATGTCCTGGCTATTGTAAATAGTGCTGCAATGAACATTGTGGTACATGACTCTTTTTGAATTATGGTTTTCTCAGGGTATATGCCCAGTAGTGGGATTGCTGGGTCATATGGTAGCTCTATTTTTAGTTTTTTAAGGAACCTCCATACTTTTCTCCATAGTGGCTGTATCAATTTACATTCCTACCAACAGTGCAAGAGGGTTCCCTTTTCTCCACACCCTCTCCAGCATTTATTGTTTCTAGATTTTTTGATGATGGCTGTTCTGACTAGTGTGAGGTGATATCTCATTGTAGTTTTGATTTGCATTGAGAGAAACTTCTTATAAGAAATTGGCTTATGTGAATCTGGAGGCTGAAAAGTCCCAAGATCTACAGTTGGCAAGCTGAAAACACAGGAGGGTTGTTAGTGTAGTTCCAGTATGAACCTAAAGGCTAAGAACCAATGGTGTAAGTTCTAGTCTGAAAGCTGGCAGGCTCAAGATCCAAGAAGAGCCAGTGTTTTAGATCAAGTCCAAAGGCAGAAAAAAACCAGCGCCCCAGTTTCAAGGCAGTAAGACAGAGGAAATTCCCTCTTACTCGGCCTTTTTGACCTATTCAGGTCATCAATTGGTTGAATGGTGTTCACCCACATTAGGAAGGGCAATCTGCTTTACTAGGTCTACCAATTCAAATGTTAATCGAATCCAGAAACACCCTTACAGACACACCCAGAATTATGTTTGATCAAATGTCTGAACATCCATGGCCAGTCAAGTTGATACATAAATTTAAATATCTCACAGTATATTTCACAGAGCAAAAGTTTTTAATTTTGATGAGACTCAATTTATTCATTATTCCTTTTATTGTTAGTGCTTTTGGTGTCAACTTTAAGAATCTTTGCCTCTCCCTAGATCCTAAAGATTTTCTCCTATGCTTTATTCTTTTTTTTTGCGGTACACGGGCCTCTCACTGTTGTGGCCTCTCCCGTTGCAGAGCACAGGATCCGGACACACAGGCTCAGCGGCCATAGCTCACGGGCCCAGCCGCTCCACGGCATGTGGGATCCTCCTGGACCAGGGCATGAACCTGTGTCCCCTGCCTCGGCAGGTGGACTCAACCACTGCACCACCAGGGAAGCCCTATGCTTTTTTCTAAACATTTTATTGTTTTTTGTTTTGCAGTAAGTGTAAATAACACTTCTATGAACATGGGGGTGCAGATATTTTTTCGAGTTCGTGTTTTTGTTTCTATTGGAAATATTCCCAGAAGTGGAACTGCTGGATCATATGGTAGTTTTATTTTAAGTTTTTGAGGAACCTCCATACTGTTTTCCACAGTGGCTGTGACTAATTCCACCAACAGTGCATAACTTTTCCCTTTTTTCCACATCCATGCCAACATTTTTCTCGTCTTTTCTTTTTTGAATTTTATTTTATTTTTTTATATAGCAGGTTCTTATTAGTCATCAATTTTATCCATATCAGTGTATATATGTCAATCCCAATCGCCCAGTGCATCACACCACCACCACCACCTATCTCTTGTCTTTTTGATGATGGCCATTCAGGTAGATGTTAGGTGAGATCTCACTGTGGTTTTAATTTGCACTTCCCTAATATCTTGTGGTGTTGAGCATCATTTCATGTACTTGTTGGCCATTAGTATATCTTTTTTGGAAAAATGTCTGTTAAGGTCCTTTGCCCATTTTTTAAATTGGATTATTTGTTTTTTTGCTATTGAGTTGTGTGAGTTCTTTATATATTTTGGATATTAGCCCCTTCTCAGATATAAAGTTTGCAAATATTTTCTCCCATTCCGTAGGTTGTCTTTTCACTTTGTTGACGATTTCTTTTGTGTGAAAAAGCTTCTTAGTTTGATGTAATCCCACTTGTTTGCTTTTTATTTTTATTTCGTTGCTTGTGCTTCAGGTGTGATTTCCAAAAATTACAAGATCCATGTCAAGGAGTTTTTGCCTATGTTTTCTTCTATGTGTTTCATAGTTTCAGGTCTTAAATTTAAGTTTTTAATTTAAGTCTTTAATCCATTTCCAGTTAATTTTTGTGAGTGGTATAAGATAGGGGTCAAGTTTCATTCTTTTACATGTGAATAGCCCATTTCCCAAGCACCACTGATTGCCTTTTCTCCATTGAGTATTCCTGCCTCCCCTGTCAAATATGAATTGGCTGTATACGTTCAAATTTATTTCTGGGCTCTCAGTTCTGTCCCACTGGTCTATCTGTCTGTTTTAATGTCAGTACCATACTGTTTTAATTACTACAAGTTTATGGTATAGCTTGAATTCAGGAAGTGTGATGCCTCCTGCTTTGTTCTTCTTTTTCAGGAATTCTTTGGCTATTCTTGGTCTTTTGTGGTTCCATATAATTTTTAGGAGTGCTTTTTTTTTTCCTGTAAAAAACACCACTGGAATCTTGATAGGGATTGCATTGAATCTATAGGTGGCTTTAGGTAGTGATGACATTTTAACAATATTAATTCTTCCAATCCATGAACATGGGATACCTTTTTTATTTGTTCAATTTCTTTCATCAATGTCTTACAGTTTTGAGAGTACAGATCTTTCACCTGCTTGGTTAAATTTAATCCTAAGTATTCTATTATTTTTGATGCTTCATTTTATTTTATTTTTTTGCGGTATGTGGCCTCTCCCGTTGCGGAGCACAGGCTCCGGACGCACAGGCTCAGTGGCCATGGCTCACAGGTCTAGCCGTTCTGCGGCATGTGGGATCTTCCTGGACTGGGGCACGAACCCATGTCCCCTGCATCGGCAGGCGGACTCTCAACCACTGTGCCACCAGGGAAGCCCTTTGATGCTGTTTTAAATGGGAATGATTTTTTAAAATTCTTTCTCAGGAAATTCATTGTTAGTATGTAGAAACACTACCAAGTTTTGTATGTTACTTTTATATCCTGCAACCTTACCGAATCCATTGATTAGTTCTAACAGTTTTTTTGTTGAGCATTTAGGACTGTCTGTGTACAAAATCATGTCATCTGCAAATAATGACAATTTTACTTCTTCCTTTCCAATTCTGATGTCTTTTATTTACTTATTTTTTTCTTGCCTGATTGCTCTAGCCAGGACTTCCAGTACTGTGATGAATAGGAGTGGTGAGAGTGGGATATGTGTAGATAACACTCACTGCTGGGAAGATGTAGGAGCACATAGTGCCCTCAAGAGAAAGAGGGAGAGGTCTCTTGTTGCACAGAGACCTCTCATTCCTTCCTGGCAGCTGGAAAACCTAAAAGCTTGGCCTGACTCTAAACAGACTCATAAGTAAGCAAGAAAAAAAAAAAAAATACAGCTGAGGAGAACCAGCAACCAGAGGACAATCAAGAAGAACATCCAGAGATAGTTCTCAGGGAAATAGAACTTTTAGAAGAGACAAATGACAACTTTAACAAAAACAACAAAATAGCAAAAATTCAAGGAGATCTTACTATACCATAGATAAGGTTTGTCTAGTACCCCATCCCCCCAAAGGTTAATATATCAGCTAAAAGTGAGAATAATCACTTGCTGAGAACCAAATAAGTAGCATAGGATAGCAAACAAAAGAAAAGTATTAAAACACAAAGCAGAAATATAGAGTAATTAAAATGAAACTTGTGGAACCTCTCTCAAGAAAAATATATGTGAAAACAAAATTTTGTGTAAACTTTCCCTGATTTGCAGATGCCCCTAATGCACATCTGTGGACCCTATGGCATATAGCAATGCAAATAAAAGATACAAATCCAATCTAAAGCATGATTTTAATTTAGAAAATTTTTAAAAATCTAAGCATCAAGATGTCTCTCATATCCAAAAGCTTTCTCCAGGCTATTTGTCTGCTCTGACTCAGACCCTCATACCTATTTTCTTCTGGTGATGACCAAGAATGGTGGGGATTGCACTTACTAATGGATTCATTATAATTAAGAAGTCTTTCCCACCGGGGAGAGGATGTCTCTTCTGATAGGCCTCTGGAGAACACTGATCCCCTGCCTTTTGGCTGCTTTCCTACTGCTGACTCTACTGTACTGCTGTCATCTCATCTGACATGGCACTATCCATTGCTGCCCTGACCACTAGAAAAGTCTTGGATGGAAAGGTCTGAGTCACCCTCCCCTCCAATCTACATCTGAGTCTCCACATTCTCCAAAAATGTTCATCATCTATATTTTCACCTGCCATCATGGCTCTCCTACAAAATCAGGTCAGCTTTATCTAGGCAGTGGCTTTTAAATATCTCACATATCACCTAAGCAACTATCTTTAAAAAGAAACAAAACAAAGCCAAAACATAATAGCATTTTAATAGACAAAACCTTTAAAAAGCAGCTAGTTTTTACATAAGGACAGTTGACAATTTAGGTTCACACATTTGCCATTAACTCTTTTGACTATTGCAAGTGATCTTTTAAGGGTCATGACAAATGGGTTTTTGTTTTGTTTTGTTTTGTTCTGTTTTGCTGAGCCATAAAT
The DNA here is from genome assembly GCF_005190385.1 of Monodon monoceros. Lineage (NCBI taxonomy): Eukaryota > Metazoa > Chordata > Mammalia > Artiodactyla > Monodontidae > Monodon > Monodon monoceros. Next base: position 115,072,541 of record NW_021703767.1, on the reverse strand, counting down.
TTAATCACCAACTCAGGGAGGCTAGTGTGTGGGGGCTGAGCCTCTTAACTCACCTTAACTTGGTGATTCCCAGACTTCAGAATTTCACGAGACAGCTTTTATTTTTTTTTAATTGGGAGGCTAGACAGGCCAAAGACAACTCTTATTTTGTCAAATAACCACCTTAAAAAAAAAGATAACTGCTACGTACCATCTCCATAATTTTCAAGCTAAATGGCCATAAACTGAATTTGAAAAAGACAGTTATTTCTTCCTATTTTCCACTCATGACTGGAAAAATCTACATTTTAGCCTCACACCAATTACCAGAGTTGTGATGTGACCACTGACCTGCCATCTAATCAAGGCCCCTGGCCCCAGCCTCTGTACTGCAATGCACTCTGTTCTCTACAAGTTGTCATGACACCAGAATCCTTGGGAAATATCACACCTACATTCTTTTGAGGGGAAGGGCCACTGAGCAAAACAAAGCTTTTAGGAACATTGAAAAAACTTAAAAAGAGATGTAATGTATGAGAAATAAGTGGAAGTAACTGTTTATGGAAATGTTTTAAGCATCACTACCAAATGTGAAGGGTCTTCTGTTGAGTGTCCTACCTGGCATTAATGTTTTCCATTTTAATTAATAATGTGAATCCCATGATTGTCAGTTATTCTTGATAATTACTCAAGTGGTGATAAATATATGTGATTAGTATTTTCAATACACATAATAAAGATTTTAAGGTAAAATGACAAAGAAAGAATTTCATTAATATCAGATCATTTGACATCCTCTAAATCTTTATTCCATATGTGTAGTTATATAGGAAAGGCTGCTTTCCATTCTTTTCTCTTAATGTAGGCTCCTACTTAGAAGCATTTTATGTGCAATAATGTTTTTGTTTTCTAAATATTCATCTATTTACTAAGTGTGGTCTCCTGAGTCCAAGAAATAAATTTATGCTCTTCATACCAGTATCCAAGAATGGAAACTAATTAATGTCAAATATATTATACTTAAAAGACTCCTTTTTTGCAATTTTTAGTTACAACTTCCAGAAAGAGGCCAAAGTTCAAACACTGAGTAAGAAAATAAACTTCTATTTATGCTGAAAATTATCAAAATACATGATCCAATAAAAGATAATTTCCCACACACATTCATCTCATTTATGAATTAAGTGAGAAAAAACAACCTAAATGAGCTTTGAAGAATGAGGTGTATCATGTTAGTCATACCCTTTCATACACGTTTTTGAATGGGAAAAGTATTTTTAAAATCCTATCCAAATAGCAGCAGCATGAATGACATTACAACATTTCAATCAATAGGTCTTACATTTTACAAAGTTTTCTGGCACTATTTTACAAAGTTTTCTGGCACTATCTTATCCTCAAATTCATCTAGAAAATAGAACTATTGAACATACAACAAACTTACAACATAGATTATGAACATATATTTTTAGAAAAGATGATAATATAAATGCGAAATGTTATAATTTACTTTGAAACTATAGAATGTTTTTAAACATAGGTATATTCAGATAAAATGTAGGTCAAATGAGTCACCTGCCTTTCTGACAGGATTCAGCCACCAGTTGTACTATTATTATTATTAGTTTGCGGTACGTGGGCCTCTCCCTGTTGTGGCCTCTCCCGTTGCGGAGCACAGGCTCCGGACGCGCAGGCTCAGCGGCCATGGTTCACGGGCCCAGCTGCTCTGCGGCATGTGCGATTTTCCCGGACCGGGGCACGAACCCGTGTCCCCTGCATCGGCAGGCAGACTCTCAACCACTGCGCCACCAGGGAAGCCCCCCAGTTGTATTATTATAATCAGTACAATACACAGGTTCAAGTGGTGGGTGCTTTTTGCTTTACCCTCTATCCAATCCTGTGCTATAAGTATAATCAGTTCCATTTTACAGATGGGAAAACTGTGTTAACAAACAGTTAATGTTTCAAATTCATACACATTTTTCTGTGTCTCATTTGTCCTTTCTTATTTATTTTGTTTATTTGTATTTTACTGAAGAATTCTATAGAGATTTGTAATTAAAGTCACATCCATGTGGCACAGCTGAAATGCAAACTCTGACTTCAAATCCAGATACTTTTCACCATACGCCTCAGCCTCCAAGTACATTTCATATTTATGGAATAAACCCGAAAGGACACCTCATTTTCTAAGTTTAACTACCAACAAAGTCAACAAATATTAACTTCATCCAACCTAGGTTAAAGTGAAAAATGGCATGCAGTGGAAAAATTCAAAGTATTTAAAGTTAGAAAATCTGTGTTCCAATCTTTTGCCCAATACGTATTAGGTAAAAAAATTTAAGAAAAATCACTGCCTTTCTCTTTTGTAAAGTGGAGTTAATGATAATAATACACCTAATGTTTCAACTTCACAGTATTGTTTGGAGAAACAAAAGATATATAGTAAATTTCTGTGCAAGTTGTAAAAAGTTATAATGTACCAAATTAATTTATTTGCATAATTTATTCAGAGAATCTCTCTCTCTCTCTCTGTGTATATGGAAACATTCAAAATTTTAGTAGCATTAATCTCAAAAGAACCAGTTCAAAAAAGCCCTATAATCTGAAATGTTAGTTATATTATAGGATTTATTTTATACTAAAGTGAATAATTTAAATCCACTTAGTATATGTTCATCATAGAATACAACTAAAGGGCAGTATTCATATAACATGTACACAGAGTATTTGAGGTGTCAACTATTTTTTTCTGAGCGTCTGTTATGCACCAAGCTTGATAATGATGCTAGATTACACAGGTAACATTTTGATTTTGCAAAGATAAATAAAATTCAGCCTCTAACACTGATAAGAGAGTAATCTAGTGGATAAATCAAAGAAACGCCTAACTCTAATACAAGGTGAATAGTGCTAAAATCAATATGTGAAATGGAAAATTCATTGACTTGACCCAATTTTGAATCTATTTTCATTTCATATTCTTACATAATTCTTTCTGATCCTTCAGAGGCCATTATCTCTGTAACTGCTAGCTATTGATTCCTAAATAAACCCAGCGTATGCAAATTAATTCAACATTCTTTGCAATAAACATCTCCAAACAGAAGCTAACATTATTTGTCATGATCAACAACAATTGACAAGAAAAGCAAATTTCCTAGCAGCAAGGTGATTTAGAATGGTTTGAGGTCATCAGACTTTTGCTCTATTTCCTTCTGCCTTTCCCACATCGTAAATCCTGTAGGCCACAACTGTAGTATTTCAGAGTCAACAATTCTCTGAAGAATTTATGTATCTGGGGCTACAAAATGACCTGCAAACTAGATGGACATTTTCAACAGAACTAGATGTTTCCTGCAGTTAAAAAATAAATAAATAAATAAAACTTCAGACAGTAACCACCACCTTAAGGGCACACAACAAAGCCTAGGACGTTCTTCAGTGCAAACATCCATTCAAACCTGGGAGATTTCTAGAGCAGATTTGCAATAGTCTTCCATCATATACAAAGGTCAGAAAAATAAAGACTTAAAATTGGAATGTTTTATTCAATTTAGGTGCCATTTGACCACAAAGCATTTGACCACAAATGCTCTGTGTGTCTGAGAAAATTGAAGAAATAAATCAGGATTCTTTCTCTTAATGGTTGTTTTCATTGGCCAGTGCTTGGCAATATGACTCAAGGCCCAGATTGAATTTCACTTTGGGGAAACTTCATTTATCATGATTCCACAGGCAGGTACCGCTGCCATTTGGTTTTGGCACACACACACACACACACACACAAAATCACTAGTTCAGTGGGACTTGTTTTATTTTGGTGTGTGGAGGGGGGAACATCACAATAGTATACTTTTCTACAGAAGGTGCTTCTATAAAGATCTTTCAATTAGTAGTAAAGTATTTGGCCAGATATAGCTGATAGTAAAATGGGGTGTTCCAAAAGTACAGTAATTAATTTAGTACCAATATTTGTTATGCAACATGCTGGTCACTAAAAACCAAATCCATCATGCTGATAAAGGAAAAAAATTTAGTTAAAACATTGGAGTGAAAAATTCACTGTTCTTATTCTGCTTTGCAAGCTTATAGTCGGAAGTACTCATTCATTAATACATATTGAATGCTTACTCTATTCAATGCATTGTGTTAGGTGTAAGAAATAATAAATTGAATAGGCAAAATGTCAGCTCTCGTAGTCTGGACTGTACAGAATATTGAGAAGAGAGACATGAATAGTTAGCACATAAAATGATCAATAATGTGGGTGGCTAATGGGAATGAAATGGATAAAGTATTAAACAGAATCATTTTTTTTGTGGCTTTGGTCCTTTATGTGGCTCAGGTTGAGGGTCTCCAGGTTGGTGCTTATCTCTCATAAGCAATAATAGATTCTAGTGAGGAGTAGGGACTGATTTCTAGCATTTGGGATCCAGAATCTCCACTCAGTGGGTGATTTGAGGCAATAACTTCAACTTTCAGGACTCAATTTACATATTTTTTAACATATTTATTGGAGTATAATTGCTTTACAATGGTGTGTTAGTTTCTGCTGTATAACAAAGTGAATCAGCTATATGTATACAGATATCCCCATATCCCCTCCCTCTTGGGTCTCCCTCCCACCCTTCAATTTACATCTTAAAATCAGGAAAGAATAGTACCTATCTCTACTGGGAAGCCATGAATATAAAATGAGACAACGCATAAGAAAATGCATTACAAGAAAACAGGGTGGACTGCCAACTGATATATCTATACAAATGCTATTTGTTGCTATTGTTGTTATTAATGAATCCTCTGGGCCAAATAAACCCTTCATAAAAAAGTAAGCCATCTTAAAGGGAAAAAAGCCATAAATCATATAAAACAGAACTTCCTGCCTGCCTTCCTATGAGAAAACTATATCTGAGCGTAGTTTCAATTTATCCCTAACAATGTAAAAGCAAATAGACCTGATCCAATTCAAAATTATGAAACTGGAGAAACCTCTGTCCCAGGCCTTGTCTTCTTGACTTGGGGCAAGTTTTTTAATCTTTCTGAATATCAATCTCTGTGCCTGGAAAATGGGAATAAAAACACTGTACAGAGAACTACAGAGTTATAGAGACACCAAATGACATGGAATATGTAAAAGCATGAGGCCCTGTGCCAGGTTCATAGTAGGTCCTCTATAAATGTTAATCAGTTCCATCACCAAAACAATGAGTTCCAAAATTATCATTAACTCTAATTTAATTAACCAATTACCCTTTACTGTTGATGAGTTTTGCACATCAACTCGATCAGCATTTACATTCTGACACTTTTATTTCTAATTATGTATAATTTGCTCCTGTTAAAGGAATTTCAGGCATCAGCAAGCAGATCAGGAGATACTTTGCCAACACAGGAAGTCTACTAGAAAGCTGCTTCTGAAGTCATACTTCTTGGTTTGTTTTAATGTAGCTTCCAAGAGACCAAATGGTGATAGAGATCTTCAGATGGGACCCATGTGCTTGTTTGAGGTTCATTTGTAGAATGCAATCATGGCATAAGAGTGCCTCAATCATTACTGATTTCTTCTAGGGCTTGGAATCATGTGCCCTTCCACAGCATTTTGCCTTTCCCTAAAGCAGGCCCCATCACCTAAAAGCCCAAACCCCACTTTCCTTTCTTAGCTCAAGACTCTCTAGTTTCTATTTCTGCATTTTAGTATATTTTACAGTTTCTTTTTGTTTGATTTTCATCCTGTAACCCTGTGTTGGTTAGGGTTCAGTAGAACATAACAGAAACCACTCTAATGAGGTTGAACAGAAAGGGATTTACCACCAGGTACCAGTGGGAGAGCAGGCTCTAGGGTAAACTTCCAGGCTACTTCCAGCCCTCAGAATCACACTCATCTTCTGTGAACAGGAAAGAGGCCCCAGAGCAGCAGAAAGCTACAACTGTAAAAGCCAGCTGCCTCTAGCATGACCATGCCATGAAATGGATGCCTTGTCCCTTGCTTTCCTCCCTTCATAACTCAGACCTGAATCCAATCTTGCCAGAATGCACATGATTGGCAGAAACTGAGCACATCCAGAAATCTACCCAGAAGGGAATCTTGGAAATACAATGTTTTTTTCTTACCAGCCTCTGAAAAATAGGAAGAATACTAGTCAGGACCTAGAATATACTAAGCCCATTCTAAATGTCTGCTGCAAACATTATAGAATATTTACGTGAGCTATATTTTTCTACCATTTGTGGGTGAGGAAGGACCAAAAAAAGACAATTTGCCACCAGAATATATTTTGTTTGTTAATAAAGTAGGATAATTAACAACCATAAACTTGAAGTCAAAGACCTAGATTCTAGGGCTTGCTTGGCCACTAATTAGTTTTTGGACCTGGGAAATCCATTCACTTTACAAAACCTTAGTTTCCTGCATATGTAAAATGAGGAGATTCGACTCAGTATTTGCTGAAGAAGCATTATCTTTATAATGTGCTAATGTATATTATTGTTGCTGGCATAAATAAGTAACTTTTTATATTTGATTAAAAGTGATACACAGGCTCTTAGTATTTTTATGAAAACAATGCCATTCCAATTAATTCTAATTGGCCCACCTACAGAAGCAGATAAGAACAAGCAGCATGTTTCCCCATGCTGGGGAAACGTGGGACGGAAAAATATAGATTTTTCAAAGGGTCCCAATCTCTCCAAGGTACTTTGTAAAACAATCAGTCCTTTTCCCTTTTCTAACTACCTTCCTAATTCCCACAGCGGATACTGAGATGCTAAAGGGAATCATTTTACTGAATGTCGTGGCATTTGGGGAGCCAAGGCAGTAGGCAGGCCCTCTCAGCCTGGTGTGTTCTTGCTGTAAGGTCACATGCCAACAGGCCCTGGCCTCTGCAAGATGGGTTTCCATGGTAACTCCAGTTTTTCACCCTTTTATATAGTCACCCTTATGATTCTTAAAGTACTATAATAACATCTGTTTTAGTCATCTTGGGCTACTGTAACAAAATACCATAGACTGGATGGCTTAAACAACAAACCTCTATTCTTCATAGTTCTGAAAACTGGAAAATCCAAGGTCAAGGTGTCAAGAGATTTAGTGTCTGGTGAGAAAACTCTTCCAGGTTTGCAGACAGCCGTCTTCTCATTATAACCTCACATGGCAGAGAGCAGAGATGACCTCTTTCATTTCTCTTCTTATAAGGGGACTAGTGCCATTCATGAGGGCTCCATCCTCCCAAAGGCCCCATCATCTAATACCATCACATTGGGTGTTAGGATTTCAATATATGAATGGCGGGCACAAATATTTAGTCCTTAACACCACTCATTCTGCTCTTTCTTTTAATACTGTATAAAAGATTCTACGCCAATATAATTTAAATAGGCTACATCAATATAAACAAATTGAACTTCCCTGGTGGCGCAGTAGTTAAGAATCCACCTGCCAGTGCAGGGGACACGGGTTTGAGCCCTGGTCCGGGAAGATCCCACATGCCGCAGAGCAACTAAGCCCGTGTGCCACAACTACTGAGCCTGTGCTCTAGAGCCCATAAGCCACAACTACTGAAGCCTGTGCACCTAGAGCCCATGCTCCGCAACGAGAGAAGCCACCACAATGGGAAGCCCACGCACCGCAACGAAGAGTAGCCCCCGCTCGCCACAACTAGAGAAAGCCCACGTGCAGCAACAAAGACCTAACGCAGCCAAATATAAATAAAATTTTAAAATAAACAAATCGATTTATCCCCAAGATGGTTTTTAAAAAACAATACACCAAAACTCCCTTGATGCTGACCCCACTTAAAGTATAAAACTCTGATCACTTGAAAAATTTTTTGTTTGTTTTACTGTTGAGCTTTGAGAGTTCTTCATATATTCTGGATGAAGTCTTTTGTCAGATACTTCATTTCCAAATATTTTCTCCAAGTGTGTAACTTGTCTACATCCTCTTAACAGGGCCTTTCATAGAACAAAAGTTTTTAATTTTGATGAGATTAAGTTTATCAATTTTTCCTTTTACTGATTGTGTTTTGAGGTCAAGTCTAAGTTAGAACTATTGGCCTAGCCCTAAAACTCAAAGATTATCTCATTCTTTTTTTCTAAAAGTTTTATAAATTTACGTTTCAGTTAATGATCCATTTTAACTTAATTTATGTATAGGGTATGAAGTTTAGATGGAGATGCAATTTTTTGCCTATGGATGTCCAACTGCTCTAGAACAACTTGTTGAAAAAGCTATCCTTCCTTCACTGAATTGCATTTGCACCTCTGTCAAATATCACTTGAGCATATTTGTGTGGGTCTATTTCTAGGTACTCTATTCTGTTCCAGTTATCTATCACTTTGCCAATGCCACAAAATCATAATTACTGAACCTATGTAGGAAGATTCCTCCCACTTTTTTCTTCTGTTTCAAATCTTTTAGCTATTATAAGTCCTTTTCAAGTCCATATAAATTTTAGAATATTTTTGTCTATATATATTAAAAAAAAAAACCTTGCTGCGGGCCTCTCACTGTTGTGGCCTCTCCTGTTGAGGAGCACAGGCTCCAGACGCGCAGGCTCAGTGGCCATGGCTCACGGGCCCAGTCGCTCTGCAGCATGTGGGATCTTCCCGGACCGGGGCACGAAACCGTGTCCCCTGCATCAGTAGAAGGACTCAACCACTGCGCCACCGGGGAAGCCCCTTGTTGCTGTTTTGATGGGAGTTGTGTTAAATCTGCAGTCAAATGCTCTACCACTGAGCTGTGCCCCCAGATTGTGTTATATCTGTATCTCAATTTGAGAACTGACATCTTTACTATGTTGTCTTCCAATTGATGAACATTTACTTAGATGATTTCTATTTCATTATATTATAGTTTTAAGCTTATAAGTTCTATACTATATGTTATGTTAGATTTACACCTGTTTCATTTTTTGAGTGATTGTAAATCATACTGTGTTTTTAACTTCTATGTCCACAGTTTTATTGCAAGCATGTAGAAGTGAAAACAAATTTTTAACATTGATCTTGTTTCCTATGACCTTGCTGAACTCACTAATTAGTTTCTAGCAGGGTTTTTTTTTGGGGGGGGTTGTATTTGTTTGTTAGATTCCATGGGACATTTTACATAGACAATTATGTCATCAGCAAATAGGGACAGTTCTCTTTCTTGCTTTCAAATCTGGTACCTTTTATTACTTCTTTCCCTGCTGTGCTGGCTAACACTTCTAGTACTATGTTGAATAAGAGAGGTGACAGTAGACATGTTTGCCTTATTCCTGATCTTAGGGGAAAAGTAGTCACTCTTTCACCATTAAGTATAATGTTAGCTGTGGTATTTTGTGGATGATATTATTTGAACAAAAGACTGTCTTTTTCAATCTCATATGAGATACTGCAATACATTGAATGTAGGAGCAGATAGGAGAATCTAGCTGCCTTCTACAATATTAAGTTAGACATTAAAGAGATTAGCAAAACTGTGAAACAATGCTACTCTTTCTTTCACTTTTTGTTTTGGAAACTATAGTAACTGTCTATAAAAACATGCTATTTTATTTTTAATGAATTAATAAATAAATGTTTTAAATTTTAACAGCTTTAATTTTTGATACGGTAAATATCTATAGATATATCCCAAATAAACACAAAGTCTTTGGAGTCCTCAAAAATTTTTAAAGTGTAAAGTGGTCCTGAGACAAAAGTGTTTGAGAACCATTTCTATAGTCTGACAGAAATCTTTAAGTTTTACTAGAGTTGATGTTTAATTTCTGATATTTGTCCTGCATGTAGGAATGTTACTGGAGACATAATTTCTACAAATACGTATATGAGTCACAATTACAGGGACTTTTCTTCATGATTCTCATTAACTTTTCCTTGGAAGTCTGTGTTGTCCTTCACTTTCAGCTAATAAAGGGCAACACAACCAAAACCAAAAACTCACTATTAGAAACTGTATATAGGTATAATCAACAAATACTGAATGCTTGTTTTGTGCACTGGGTTTACAGTGGTAAAGAAAACAGGCAGAAATCTTTTGCTTTCATGAACTGTGTCTTCTAATTGCAGGGAAAGGAAAATAATAAGCAAATAATAATATACCAGGTACACTGTATGGCAAGTAGGCATGGAAATCCGAGCCAGTTATGGCTTCTCTTGTTCTGGGGCTAAGAAGTTCTGCCTCTTCTGGAATTACAGCCAGGAGTAAAGGATATTTCTACTGGTTGGGTACAAATATTAATGAGAATATGCAGTTCATTGCTGGACTAAAGTGCTTTCCTTCACTTTTCCTCAATTCTTCTTCCTTTGCTTTGCCTTGCACTGAACTCTTATCAAGCTTGCAGCGTTATTGTCAAGGTTTCTTCTTATAAGTAGTAAAATCTGTATTACTGCCCTAGAGCATGTTACTGACCTCTACTCTCAGGGGAGTTAAAAAAAAAAAAAAAGACATTCATTTACATCAGGAAGTTATCCATCAATTTTTCCTTATCCGCTGACTGTTTTAATGATGATACAACAAACAGGCCCACATTTTTTTTACAAATAAAAATAGAAATCTTATAAAGAATGTGTTTCCTGCTGACTGTGAGAAACAGGGTCCTAGGTGGCATGGTGGCCTTAGTTTGTTTGCATTTAGCCTTGGCTTGAGATAAGGAGAGCTACTGGAAATCACTCCTGTCCACAGCCAACCAAAGCCAATGGCACAGCACATGGAACCCCATAAGAACTAGCAATGTGGCAAGCCAGAGTGTACGGAAGGCCTCCTAGCTTAATAAGCAACTGCCTTAACTATCCCATCAAGTTCCGTTGTTTTTTTTTTAATTTTTGCACATCCGTTAATATAATCATCTCTTTATTTTTCATTTCTGGAATAGCCTCAGCAGAAAAGCACATGTCGTTTCTTTCAATGATGTTCTAGTCTGATGGATGGGTCTTATGTTTATAACACTTCTCTATTCTGCAAACATCATCACTAAGCACTTGGATGTGCTTAATTGTGTGAGTGAGAAAATTTAAAGTAATAATAATTTGGCAGAATTCATACGGTAAGGAGAATGTTAAAAATTGCTCTTGACTGGTCATTTTCCTTACCTTCTACAATTAAAGTGGCTTTCCTCTTACTGTTCATATAGTCCCTTTCTTTCCTAGAAATACAGCTTCAACAGTCACTTCTTGCCTAAGTTTTCTCATATATTCATTTATCAATTATGTATAACTCAGATATTTGTCTGATTATACTTAGATGTGAAATGCATTAAGTGGTTACGGCCCCATGGAAATAAAGCTTGTTTTTTGTTTCTATTGATGAAGTTTCACTTCAATGACTACTATTTCCTTACTTCTTTTCTTTCTTTTTTTTTTTTCTGGCCCTTTACAAGGAAAGTTTGCCACTCCGTGATTAGAGGAAGCAGAAAACAAACAAAAAGATAATTACTCTGGCCACTTCAGACAAGGGGATCTGTGAAAGCCTGAGAAGATGACATGAAACTTGAAAGCTAAAAAGGGCCAGCCAGACAGAATAAAACGGTAGGTGCAAGGGCCCTGAGGTACTGAGGTAGGATGAGCTTGGTTTGTTAAAGAAACAGCAAGGAGGGAAGTGTGGCTGGAGCTGAGTGGTCTAGCGGAGAGAGGAGGAGTCTGGGGGGAAGGTTTTTTTTTGGCTATGGTGAGAGGCTGGATTTGATCTTAAAAGTGATGGGACTCCTAGAGAAATGGAAATAAAAACAAAAATAAACAAATGGGACCTAATGAAACTTAAAAGCTTTTGCATAGCAAAGGAAACCATAAACAAGACAAAAAAGACAACCCTCAGAATGGGAAATAATATTTGCAAACGAAACAATTGACAAAGGATTAATCTCCAAAATATACAAGCAGCTCATACAGCTCTATATCAAAAAAACAAACAATCCAATCCAATAAATGGGCAGAAGACCTAAATAGACATTTCTCCAAAGAAGATATACAGACTGCCAACAAACACATGAAAAGATGCTAAACGGCACTAATCATTAGAGAAATGCAAATCAAAACCATAATGAGGTATCACCTCATATCACCTTGGTCAGAATGGCCATCATCAAAAAATCTACAAACAATAAATGCTGGAGAGGGTGTGAAGAAAAGAGAATCCTCTTGCACTGTTGGTAGGAATGTAAGTTGATACAGCCACTATGGAGAACAGTATGGAGGTTCCTTAAAAAACTAAAAATAGAACTACCATATGACCCAGCAATCCCACTACTGGGCATATACCCTGAGAAAACCATAACTCAAAAAGAGTCATGTACCACAATGTTCATTGCAGCTCTATTTACAATAGCCAGGACATGGAAGCAACCTAAGTGTCCATCGACAGATGAATGGATAAAGAAGATGTGTCACATGTATACAATGGAATATTACTCAGCCATAAAAAGAAACAAAATTGAGTTATTTGTAGTGAGGTGGATGGACCTAGAATCTGTCATACAGAGTGAAGTAAGTCAGAAAGAGAAAAACAAATACCATATGCTAATGCATATATATGGAATTAAAAAGTAAAAAAGGTTCTGATGAACCTAGGGGCAGGACAGTAACAAAGACACAGATGTAGAGAATGGACTTGAGGACACGGGGAGAGGGAAGGGTAAGCTGGGACGAAGTGAGAGAGTGACATCGACATATATACACTACCAAATGTAAAATAGATAGCTAGTGGGAAGCAGCCGCATAGCACAGGAAGATCAGCTCGGTGCTTTCTGACTACCTAGAGGGGTGGGATAGGGAGGGTGGGAGGGAGACGCAAGAGGGAAGAGATATGGGAACATATGTATATGTATAACTGATTCACTTTGTTATACAGCAGAAACTAACACAACATGTAAAGCAATTATACTCCAATAAAGATGTTAAAAAAATAAAAAATAAAAGTGATGGGAAGCCACTTGAAGGAATTTGATCCATCACTTATTCATTCAACAAACACCTATGGAATCTTCCTTCAAAATACAGAGGATCCTAAAGGATCCCTACCCTCAGCCTAAGGAGATGCAATAGTAGGACTTAGGGAGACTCCAAGGACAGCCTCATCTAACCCGCCTTGTTTTACAGAAGTTCAAGGAGGACCATGGCCAACCCCCGGCCACAGAGCAGATGGGGAACAAGGACCCCCAGAGCTGTTCTGGGCTCCTAGTCCAGAGGGGACTGTCTGGCTCTTCTTGTTCCATTTCTGGACTTCTTATTGCAAGCACCCCAGCATCACCCTTCACTTTCATCTCATTACCAGCCCCTGCCTTCCTGCTCCCATCTCACCCCTCCCCCTGCTTGCACCCAGTGCTGCTACCTCCCCCTTTTGTTCCCCATCCTCGAATCTGGATGGGCCCCCATGCAATTGAGGGGCAGGGGGAGGATTTGGGAATGTGGGTGAGGGAGGAGTGGGAGGGGGCGGTGGAGATCTCTGCTTCTCTTGCCTCTGATGCCAAAATCCATTCATTGAATTCAAATAATGGCTGGAGCTGATGGCGCTGCCTGAATTACCTACCCCAAGGTCCTGGATCCCTCCGCCTTCCACACGCTTCCCTTCCTCTCTGGCCTCTTCCCCCATGACCCACCCTCCATTATTCCCCCTGCCCACCTTCTTCCAAGACCCTTCCTCCTGACCTGTCCCCACACTCCCCATGACCCCTCCCTTCTCCGACTTCCCTCACCAACCACCTGAGTCCAGCACAGACCCCTGTTCCCCCTTCCTCCCCAGCCCTCCCTTTCCTCTGTTCCTTCATCCTTCTCCTCCCCCCAGCCACACCAGAAGCTCCTTCCATATTGGATGTCTCTGGCCACCCCCATTTCACTGCTCCCCTCCCTCAGAAAATACCAGAGAGGAGGAAGAGATCCTGGCATTTCTCCATCTCCCCCAACAGTGAGGCTGTGTTGGGCAGTTCCTGCTGACCACCACCTGCCACCATGACTGTGTGTATTTCTGTCCCCAGCTCTTGTCAATAACTACTGTTTCAAAAATGATCTGAAGTTATAGCCACATCCCAGTAGTCAGTCACTCCTGTGACACATTTGCTGAGCCCTAGTCTGTCAGCCACTAAGCATAATTCTGGATTTAAGGGTCCAGTGCTGATAACACATAGCAACCATGCCTTGTTTACATAGTTATGCAATTAATTCTCTACAATCCTTACTTTCATATTACACTCAAAGGATCCCTGGAATGTGTTCTACTGTGGCCCCTATGGTGTGAGGACAGAGCCCTACCCCTGCTGTTGTTCTCACTTTTAAATATTGGACTTTCATGTAAGACTTCAATTAAAGAAATAGTTGTAAAGCTGACAGAACCCTTTTCTCTGTCATAAATAAACTAGCAAGATAAAAGATATCTTCCTAAAATCAATCTATATTAATACCAGATGATGTGCTAGAAGATAAATTAGTGAGCCAGAGAATTCATTTAAATAGGATTGAACTAAATTAGAGATTCTCAAACTTTTTCATTTTAGAACCTCAAACTCTTAGAAATTATTAAAGACATCAGAGTTTTTCTTATGAGTTATATCTATCAATATTTTTACATTAGAAATTATTTTAGTTTCTGAGGAAATTTACACATATTTATGTAGTAATTCATTTTTAAAATAAATGCATTCATGTTAACATAAATTTATGTTTACATAAATCTGAAAAAAATAACTATATTTTTCAAAACAAAAAAATTAGTGAGTGGTATTATTTTGCACTTTTGCAAGTCTCTTCAATGTGTTAACATAATGGAAGACTGCTGGATTCCTAAATCTTGTGCCATATTACATGTCATGTAGCCTCTGGAATATTCCACAGCAGATTCATGAAATGGCAAATAACATCCTAGTATAATTTTGATCAAAATTTTGACCCTGTGGACCCACTGAAAATATCTCAAAGGACTCCTGGGAGTGCCCAACCACACTTTAAGAACCATTGACCTAAGAGCTATTTTAAAAAGTCATTGATCCACTCAAGGTTATAGAAAACAATATATAATGAACAATAATTTCAAAAGGAACAAATATTTGCCATAAATGTAAAAGCACAGGTATATAAGCTCCAAAACTAAAACTAAGCTATTTTCAGATGATACGATTTTCTGCATAGACAAGGAACCTATAAAAAACTCCTAGACCTATGAAGTTAGTTTAGCAAGGCTGCAAGATACGAGATCAACAAAAAATCACTCACATTTCTATATACTAACAACAAGCATATGGAAACTAAAGTTTAAAACACAATATCATTTTTACATTTGCTTCAAAGAAAACTAAATACTTTGCCATGAAACTAACAAAACATATACAGGATGTGTATGCTGAATACAAAATGCTGATGAAAGAAATCAAAGACCTACATAAATAGAGACACATATTCTGTTAATGGATTTGAAGATGCAGCAGTAGTGAAGGTGTTAATTCTCCTGAAACTGATCTATAGGCTTAATGTAATTCCCTTAAAAATTCTAACAAAGATTTTTATAGACAAAGACCATCTTATTCTACAAAGTATATGAAAAAGCAAAGGGGCTATAACTGCTAAAACAAGTTTTAAAAGGAAGAAAAAAATAGGACTCACTCTACCCAGTGTTAAGTCAGACTCCAGAGCTCCAATACTCAGGATGGTGAGGATGCAGAGAAAACTAGGCTACTTATACATTGCTGGTAGGAATGTAAAATAGTATAGCTACCCTGAAAAAACAGTTTGGAAGTTTCTTCTCAAACTAAACATGCACTTACTGTCCAATCTAACAATTGTGGCTCTTGGACATTTATCCCATAAAAATGGAAGTTATGTTCACACATACCTTCCTGTACCTGTACATGAATGTTGAAAGCAGCTTTATTTGTAACAGCCAAAAATTAGAAACAACCCAGATACCCTGCAATGGGTAATTGGCTAAACAAACTGTGGCACCCCCACACCATGGATTGCCACTCAACAATAAAAAAGAACCCATCATTGAAACTCTTAAGAACCTGACTTGATATCAAGGGTATTACACTGAATGAAAAAGCCAATATCACCAAGTTACACAATGTATGATTCCATTTATATCATTCTTGAAATAACATAACTATAAACATGTAGAATGGATTAGTGGTGGCCAAGTGTTAGTGGTGGGGAGAAGGGGGATAGATGTGCCTATAAACGGCCGCATGAGCAAGACTTGTGATGATGGAACAGTTTTATATCCTGGTTGTCATGGTGCTTACACAAATCTAAATGAGTGATAATATTGTATAGAACTACACCCATGCATGCACATACACACGCACAAATGTATATCAAACTAATGAAATTTGAATAAGCTCTATGGATTGTGCCGGTGTTAATTTCCTAGTTTTGATATTATGCAAGATGTTATCATCGGAGGAAATTGGGTGAAAAGAACATGGGATCTCTCTGTACATTTTTGCCACTTCCTGTGAATCTGTAACTATTTCAAAATAGGAAGTAAAAGAAAAGTAACTAAGCCTTCAAAGTACAGACCACATAAAGCACATCTGAAGAAAGGAACCTCAGAGTTTGTGAGTAGCTCAGTAAATGGGTTGTGTTTCTATCATGCAGTCTCTATGGTTTAGAGCCCAGTGGGCCAAGGCAAAGAAACACCATTAACAGAGGAAGCATCAGTATGGAGGGACTGAATGAGCTCATAACAAGAACATGAGCATGTGACTGGTTACTCTGGTTCAGTTCCTTTGTCATCCATCATCCTAGCCTACTGGAGGAAATTTTCTCTAATTTCAGAAGAGCTTTGGCCAATTTTACACTGACTCAATCACACAATTATACATTCAATTTCCAGGTCAAACTCTGATGTCACCACTTAATCAGAGTAGCATACGTTTTTAAATCAAAAGATCTGGTATCCTTTAAAGTTCATGGTCCACTACTATGATAATTAAAGTTATTAAAAACTAATTACATAGACAACGAGGGTACTTACCAGGCACTGGTGGGGGACCACAGACACCTAAGGGGACGGGAGGAACCCCCAGTGCTGGTTGTTTCAATTATAGTTTTATTTTACCTAATATATTTCTTAGCTTTCTAATTTTCTTTCATTTTTAATTCTTTGATATTGTACTGTTCCTTTATTTCTTTCTTTATTCCTTTTTTTTTTTAACATGCCATAAAACTTAGGGCATCTTGGTTCCCAGGCCAGAGATCAGGCCTGAGCACCTGTGGTGGGAGTTCCGAGTCCAAACCGCTGGACTACCAGAGAACCTCAGACCCCAGGGAATATCAATCGAAGTGAGGCCTCCCAAAGTTCCTCATCTCAGCACCAATACCCATCTCTAACCAACTGCTTGCAAACTCCAGTGCTGGAAGTCTCAGGCCAAACAACCAGTAAGACAGGAATACAGCACCACCCAACGACAACGACAAAAAATCAAAAAATATGTTATAGATGAAGGAGCAAGGTAAAAACCTACAAGACCAAATAAATGAAGATGAAACAGGCAACCAACCTGAAAAAGAATTCAGGGTAATGATAGGAAAGATGATCCAAAATCTCAGAAACAGAATGGAGAAAACACAGGGAACATTTAACAAGAAACTGGAAGAACTAATGAGCAAACAAACAGTGATGAACAACACAATTACTGAAATTAAAAATAAGCTAGAAGGTATCAATAACAGAATAACTGAGGCAGAGAATGGATAAGTGAGCTGGAAGATAAAAGGGTGGAAATAACTGCCAGGGAACAGAATAAACAAGAAAGAATGAAAAGAACTGAGGACAGTCTCAGAGACCTCTGGGACAACATTAAATGGACCAACATTCGAATTACAGGGGTCCCAGAAGAAGAAGAGAAAAAGAAAGGGTCTGAGAAAATATTTAAACTGATTATAGTCGAAAACTTCCCTAACATGGAAAAGGAAATAGTCAGTCAAGTCCAGGAAGCACAGAGAGCCCCATACAGGATAAACCCAAAGAGAAACACGCAAAGACACTTATTAATCAAATTATCAAAAATTAAATACAAAGAAAAATTATTAAAAGCAGCAAGGGAAAAGCAACAAATAACATATAAGGGAATCCTCATAAGGTTAACAGCTGTTCTTTCAGCAGAAACTCTGCAAGCCTGAAGGGAGTGGCAGGATATATTTAAAATGATGAAAGGGAAAAACCTACCACCAAGATTATTCTACCCAACAACGATCTCATACAGATTCGACAGAGAAATTAAAACCTTTACAGATAAGCAAAAGTAAAGAGAATTCAGTACCACTAAACCAGCTTTACAACAAATGCTAAAGGAACTTCTCTAGGCAGGAAACACAAGAGAAGGAAGAGACCTACAATAACAAACCCAAAACAATTAAGAAAATGGTAATAGGAACATACATATTGATAATTACCTTAAATGTAAATGGATTAAATGCTACAACCAAAAGACATAGACTGGCTGAATGGATACAAAAACAAGACCCATATATATGCTGTCTACAAGAGACCCACTTCAGACCTAGGGACACATACAGACTGAAAGTGAGGGGATGGAAAAAGATATTCCATGCAAATGGAAATGAAAAGAAAGCTGGAGTAGCAATTCTCATATTAGACAAAATAGACTTTAAAATAAAGACTATTACAAGAGACAAAGACGGACACTACATAATGATCAAGGGATCAACCCAAGAAGAAGATATAACAATTGTAAATATTTATACACCCAACATAGGAGCACCTCAATACATAAGGCAAATGCTAACAGCCATAAAAGGGGATATCGACAGTAACACAATCATAGTAGGGGACTTTAACACCCCACTTTCACCAATGGACAGATCATCCAAAATGAAAATAAATAAGGAAACACAAGCTTTAAATGACACATTAAACAAGATGGACTTAATTGATATTTATAGGACATTCCACCCCAAAACAAAAGAATACACTTTCTTCTCAAGTGCTCATGGAACATTCTCCAGGATAGACCATACCTTGGGTCACAAATCAAGGCTGGGTAAATTTAAGAAAATTGAAATCGTATCAAGTATCTTTTCCGACCACAATGCTATGAGACTAGATATCAATTACAGGAAAAAAACTGTAAAAAATACAAACACACAGAGGATAAACAATACACTACTTAATAACCAAAAGATCACTGAAGAAATCAAAGAGGAAATCAAAAAATACCTAGAAACAAATGACAATGAAAACACAATGACTCAAAATGTATGGTATGCAGCAAAAGCAGTTCTAAGAGGGAAGCTTATAGCAATATAATCCTACCTCAAGAAAAATTGAAAATCTCAAATAAACAACCTAACCTTACACCTAAAGCAATTAGAGTTAGCAGAAGGAAAGTGAGCAAAGGAAAGAACTCATAAATATCAGATCAGAAATAAATGAAAAAGAAATGAAGGAAACAATAGCAAAGATCAATAAAACTAAAGGCTGGTTCTTTGAGAAGATCAACAAAATTGATAAACCATTACCCAGACTCATCAAGGAAAAAAGGGAGAAGACTCAAATCAATAGAATTAGAAATGAAAAAGAAGTAACAACTGACACTGCAGAAATACAAAGGATCATGAGAGATTACTACAAGCCAATATGCCAATAAAATGGACAACCTGGAAAAATGGACAAATTCTTAGAAAAGTACAACCTGCCAAGACTGAACCAGGAAGAAATAGAAAATATAAACAGACAAATCACAAGCACTGAAATTGAAACTGTGATTAAAAATCTTCCAACAAACAAAAGCCCAGGAACATATGGCTTCACAGACAAATTCTATCAAACATTTAGAGAAGAGCTAACACCTATCCTCTCAAACTCTTCCAAAATATAGCAGAGGGAGGAACACTCCCAAACTCATTCTACGAGGCCACCATCACCCTGATACCAAAACCAGACAAAGATGTCACAAAAAAAGAAAACTACAGGCCAATATCTCTGATGATGCAAAAATCCTCAACAAAATACTAGCAAACAGAATCCAGCAGCATATTAAAAGGATCATACACCGTGATCAAGTGAGCTTTATCCGAGGAATGCAAGGATTCTTCAATATATGCAAATCAAACAATGTGATACACCATATTAACAAACTGAAGGATAAAAACCATATGATAATCTCAATAGACACAGAAAAAGCTTTTGACAAAATTCAACACCCAGTTATGATAAAATCTCTCCAGAAAATAGGCATAGAGGGAACCTACCTCAACATAATAAAAGCCATATATGACAAACCCACAGCCAACATCGTTCTCAATGGTGAAAAACTGAAAGCATTTCCTCTAAGATCAGGAAGAAGACAAGGCTGCCCACTCTCACCACTATTATTCAACATAGTTTTGGAATTTTTAGCCACAGCAATCAGAGAAGAAAAAGAAATAAAAGGAATCCAAATTGGAAAAGAAGAAGTAAAACTCTCACTGTTTGCAGATAATATGATATGATACATAGAGTATCCTAAAGATGCTACCAAAAAACTACTAGAGCTAATCAATGAATTTGGTAGAGTAGCAGGATACAAAATTAATGCACAGAAATCTCTTGCATTCCTATACACTAATGATGAAATATTTGAAAGAGAAATTAAGGAAACACTCCCATTTAGCACTGCAACAAAAAGAATAAAATACCTAGGAATAAACCTACCTAAGGAGCCAAAAGACCTGTATGCATAAAACTATAAGACACTGATGAAAGAAATTAAAAATGATAAAACAGATGGAGAGATATATCATGTTCCTGGGTTGGAAGAATCAACATTGTGAAAATGACTATACTACCCAAAGCAATCTACAGATTCAATGCAATCCCTATCAAACTACCAAGGGCATTTTTCACAGAACTAGAACAAAAAATTTCACAATTTGTATGGAAACACAAAAGACCCCGAATAGCCAAAACCAGCTTGAGAAGAAAAACGGAGCTGGAGGAATCAGGCTCCCTGACTTCAGACTATACTACAAAGCTACAGTAATCAAGACAGTATGGTACGGCACAAAAACAGAAATATAGATCGATGGAACAGGTTAGAAAGCCCAGAGATAAACCCACACACATATGGTCACCTTAACTTTGATAAAGGAGGCAAGAATATACAATGCAGGAAAGACAGCCTCTTCAACAAATGGTGCTGGGAAAACTGGACAGCTACATGGAAAAGAATGAAATTAAGAACACTCTGTAACACCATACACAAAAATAAACTCAAAATGGATTAAAGATCGAAATGTAAGGCCAGACACTATCAAACTCTTAGAGGAAAATATAGGCAGAACACTGTATGACATAAATCACAGCAAGATCCTTTTTGACCCACCTCCTAGAGAAATGGAAATAAAAACAAAAATAAACAAATGGGACCTAATGAAACTTAAAAGCTTTTGCATAGCAAAGGAAACCATAAACAAGACAAAATGACAATCCTCAGAATGGGAGAAAATATTTGCCAATGAAGCAACTGACAAAGGATTAATCCCCAAAATATACAATCAGCTCATGCAGCTCAATATCATAAAATCTAACAACCCAATCCAAAAGTGGGCAGAAGACCTAAATAGACATTTCTCCAAAGGAGATATACAGACAACAAACACATGAAAAGATGCTCAACATCATTAATCATTAAAAAAATGCAAATATAAACCACAATGAGGTATCACCTCATACCAGTCAGAATGGCCATCATCAAAAAATCTAGAAACAATAAATGCTGGAGAGGGTGTGGAGAAAAGGGAACCCTCTTGCACTGTTGTTGGGAATGTAAACTGATACATTCTCTATGGATAACAGTATGGAGGTTCCTTAAAAAACTAAAAATAGAACTACCATATGACCCGGCATTCCCACTACTGGGTATATACCCTGAAAAAACCATAATTCAAAAAGAGTCATGTACCCCAATGTTCATTGCAGCACTATTTACAATAGCCAGGACAGGGAAGCAACCTAACTGTCCATCGACATGTGAATGGATAAAGAAGATATGGCACATATATACAATGGAATATTGCTCAGCCATAAAAAGAAATGAAATTGAGTTATTTGTAGTGAGGTGGATGTATCTAGAGTCTGTCATACAGAGTGAAGTAAGTGAGAAAGTGAAAAACAAATACCATATGCTAACACATATATATGGAATCTAAAAATAAAAGAAAAACGTTCTGAAGAACCTAGGGGCAGGACAGGAATAAAGACGCAGAGGTAGAGAATGGACTTGAGGACACAGGGAGGGGGAAAAGTAAGCTGGGATGGAGTGAGAGTGTAATACTGACTTATATATACTACCAAATGTAAAATAGATAGCTATTGGGAAGCAGCTGCATAGAACAGGGAGATCAGCTTGGTGCTAGAGGTGTGGGATAGGGAGAGTTAGAGGGAGACGCAAGAGGGAGGGGGTATAGGGATATAGGTATGCGTGTAGCTGATTCACTTTGTTATACAGCAGAAACTAACACAACACTGTAAAGCAATTATACTCCAATAAAGTTGTTAAAAAAACTAATTACATTAAAATGCTGATAAGCAAATTTGAATTAATTTCAATAAAACAAATATTATTTTAGAAACTACTGCCAGGCCAGTCAGCTTACACTAATATAAGCCTGGATTCTCAGGTTTGTAAACTACTGATTTCAGCATTATTTACAGAGATGTAGTGTGTGCTTTTACTCCTCAGAAGTAACTGGTTGTGATATACATTTGGAAAAAAAAATGCATTAAAGATCTGTTTTGTCTAAAAGAGTTGACATCGAGGAACTAAGATATTAGTTATTTCATTTTCTTTCTACCAAAGGAGTGTAGAAATGCCAGAATGTCAGGGACTGTTCAACAAAATGATGGTGTTAACCTCAAGAGGATAAAATTAAATTCACCAGTTGTGTCTTCTTATTCTTTGATTGGTGGTGTGAAAATTAGCAGTCTCTTCTGTAATTTCAATAAAGCTTTCTTTCAGAAAGAGCTAACTGCTAATTTTAATTCACATCAGTTTACAAAAAGTTTCTTTGAAATGTTTCAACTCAGGGCCCTTTGAAGCTTGTGTGTTGATGTTTACATATCAGTAGACATTTCTGCATTCATACGCTAGCATACTGGTACAGAAAAAATGCCACCTTTAGACATAAATATTAGTTATGAGCCTGAGAAAGGGCACACCCTGACTAATATTAATTGATATATCAATAAAAATTCACTTGTTACACAATGCCATGGTCTCAGTACTCCAC
Source organism: Monodon monoceros (assembly GCF_005190385.1). Lineage (NCBI taxonomy): Eukaryota > Metazoa > Chordata > Mammalia > Artiodactyla > Monodontidae > Monodon > Monodon monoceros. Next base: position 115,049,366 of record NW_021703767.1, on the reverse strand, counting down.
CAGGAGCCAGAGGGTGAAGGTGCATTTGGAATCAGAATGTTTCTTCCACCAGTTTTAGCAAGTGTTCGGATTTTTGACCCTTTATGTTCTGACCTGGAATACATGTCAATTAACTCAACCCAACATTCTGATCGTGCAAACACTATAACAGAGCAATAAAGCATACTTCTGTCTAAATCAGTTCAGTTCAGCCAAAAGCTTTTGGTATAAACAGCTAACAACATAGTAGATATTGGAGTACAGACAACAAAATAAAAGACCAGGGCCCTATCTTGAAATGTTTACAGTTTCTGAATTGACAATATAAAATAAGAAGCTCCTAGGTAGTGGGGTACAGATAGTTTGCTGCTTTGCCAAAGGGCTTGGATTAAATTTCACTTCAAGTTCAGTGTCATGGCTATCCCTAAAATACAAATGTTCAGATAGCCAAACAGATAAATATTAGAAAAAAATATTTTTTATTTTACCAAAACTAGGAGTAAGTTTGCATTCAGAGTAAAATGCACAAGGTTTATAAAATTAAATCAAGATTATATCTCAGGAACTTCATGCATTTTATTATCACGTGCCAACAAAGTTCATCAATAACTACCAGGTGACAGAAGCTTTACATGGTGAATTGCTGTGTGCCCAATGCTGGTTATTTTCTTTGTCACTTCTAATGCAAAATCTCTTTCACCGTAAATGAAATGTGATTAGACAAAGTCTCCCCTCAGTACTTGGAGGTGAGAGTAAATGCACAATGAGAGAAATAAATGTAGCAGAACATGGGCTTCAAATTCCTAATGGTTGCTTGGCAGTAAAATATGTGTATGCAGTAATAATGACACTGTATCACCCTCAAGAGCAATGAGATTCCTATCCACGGGAGAAGAAGTGCATTAAAGTGCCTGGAAACCCATCCTAGCAGCATGGATGAGGCTCCCTCCTCCCGTTCCATCAATCAAGCAGGCAGGGTAGGAAGCACTGGGCCTGGTCCCTGCACCTGACTCTGAGGTCCCAGAGCAGAGCCTGGGGGGCAGTGCTGGCCCCACCAGTGGCAGCACAGCGATGCTTTCTTTTAGAATTATGACATAATCCAATGTGAAGGATTTGGGTTACCATGGTATACAACAGCCTGGAAATATTTGGTTTGGTAACATCATCATATATTTATTTATAAGATACATGATTCTTGTATTTTATAACTTGAATTCCACAAGAAATTGTATAATGTTTTATTAAAATGCACTATTTTCCTCCTTTTTGGCTAAGGTTTCTTTTCCTTAAAAAGATGTAAAGAGAAAAAGATAGGGAGAAAAACCTGACTATTTAAAGATGATGAGGCATGTATAATTTTACTCTGAATTTTACCAGGAAAAGGTTCAATGGGCTTGACTCCCAGTGTTGACAATGGGAATTTGGAAGTCATCAGACCAATATGAACTCATACTACCTTTTAATTAAGTATAATGGAATTAATTTCACTTTTATATTTTCAGGGTTTCCAAATATCTCCAGAGAAAGGAAATTAGTCAATAAAGCTGCCCAAATTAAGTCATTTTTGCTGATATTCCCTGAGCAGTAAAGAATAGACTTTTTTTTGAAAATCTTGTAGAATGAACAGAAATTCCAATAATAAAAGGAAAAAAAAAAAAGCTTTTACAAAAACCAGAATGCATGTTTCCATAAAAATTCAATGTAACCATCAGTTCACAGTAGTTTTTAGATGACTGGTTTGCTACGTAAGAAAATAAAAATGAACATGCCACATAATATGGCAGTTTTGCTAGCAAATAGAGCCCATTATGTACCCTCTGTGAAAAAGATCACCTCTATACTTATTCCAAACTTCTTTTTTAGAGGAACCTCTGCCCTCACAGATAAAGGTAAATTAAGAAAAATGCCTTCTTAGAAAAAACTAACAATTCTCTCACCATACATTTCGATGAATTAGTAAAAGTCATGGGTAAAACTTAAATTTACTTTTCATTAAGCATAGTAGGCAATTAATGAATTGACAACTAGATATTTGTGCTGAATTGAATATTCAAAAACATGATATAGGGCTTCCCTGGTGGCGCAGTGGTTGAGAATCCGCCTGCCAATGCAGGAGACAAGGGTTCGAGCCCTGGTCTGGGAAAATCCCACATGTCGTGAAGGAACTAAGCCCGTGCACCACAACTACTGAGCCTGCATTCTAGAGCCCATGAGTTGCAACTACTGAGCCCATGTGCCATGACTACTGAGCCTGCACGCCTAGAACCCATGCTCCACAACAAGAGAAGCCACTGCAATGAGAAGCCCGCAGACCGCAATGAAGAGTAGCCCCTGATTGCTGCAGCTAGAGAAAGCCTGCACACAGCAAGGAAGCCAAAAATAAGTTAAAATTAATTAATTAATTAATTAATTTAAAAAGCATGATATAGACATCTCAAAGTGTAGAAATTTTTTTAAAGAAATCAAAACTAGTTTGAAACAATAATAAGCAAATGGGGAAATATCTTTAGCAGTAAGAAATATGAGAAATAGGGCTAAAAGAGTATTGGAAATGTAGAAAATAAATTATTTGACCAAGTATCTGGACTAAATATTACAGCTGTAGTAGGTGCCATTAATTCCCTTCCCCGACCCCCTGACCTGCCAGTGTAGCCCCAGCCCCACACCTGCTGTAAGTTTTGGCTACAATGGCACACAGCTGCTCCCTTCTCCAGATAGTAATTGTGCTGGACCAGGTGGAGACACCTCTCCCAGAGATGTCTTTGTGGTTATGGAAGCTCCCACCCAACCTGGGGAGAAGCTTAGCCCACAGCCAATATTGATACATGTGAACAAGATCCAATTTGTCTCAATGGAACAACTCTGGGATGCCATTCATACTCTACAGCTCCCCATGGGATCAGGCTGAGCATAGACTGCTGCTAACAGTACATCTTTTCTTAGATTCTTCATGTACTCTATTCTATTTGGCTTTCGTCACTTCCTTAGTTTTTTTCTGAGAGGATGTCCTCAAAAAAGAAAAAAAACACTTCATTTGTAATAGTAATCTCCAACTTAGGTTCTGATCTTGGGAAATTGACCTCAGGAAAATCAGACAACTTGATATTTTAGCATAAGGAAACATGAACTATAAAACGACTCAAGGAATTCCTAAATTTTTTACACTTTTACTTTTGCTTCACTGAAATCCTACCTTATGTAAATTTGATATCAAATTACTCAGATAGTATTCATTAATGTCATTCCCAGTCTCTCAAAAAAAATTTTTTTTCTAGTTAAAATGAAAATATGTCTTCTTTAAATCCCCTTAGAGCCAACAAAGTCACTACAGTACTTTGAACTGATACCTTGGAATTTTCATTCTTGCTTGATGCTCATACTTTTTTGTAAGGTGATACAAATATACACAGAAGGGGAAATACATATGGCTATATATTAAACTATTCAACGTTTGGACAGTTCTCTAAATGTGTTTCAATATTGCCAGTGTATTGAAATGTCTCTTGGAATCTTAATTTTGAAAACACTAGGACATCTCCTTTTGTAATTAGTTGATCTGCATCAGAATTTTTTCAAATTATTTCTACATTTCAGGGTAACTAAACAGATTCTTAAGGAAATGACATCTATTAGTGTCAGTGGCTCAAAATTAATTCCCTTTAATAGTCACACTGGAGAGTACATGAGGATAGATATGAGGGCTGAAAATGCTAGAGGGTTGATTTGTTTGTTTTGATTTTGCTTTCTTTTCCATAATGGACATATAATCCAATGAGATTGTCTACACAGATACAATCAAAATCACTTAAGAAACAAGTACTGATTTGTTTTGCCATGTTTAACTACATTAAAAGCTTATCACTGTTACAATTTAATGTTTACCAACTCACTTTATTGCATATTAAATGCAAAAATCTATGTTACCGTAATATTGAGATTGCATCTTTGGAATTAAAGAGAGGAAAAAAAGAAAATGCAAGATTAGATTCTCTTAGCAAAGGTCAATTTTCTTTACTGGTAGAAGGATTCATATAAAATAATTTAAGTAGCGAAAGCGGCAATGTTATTGAAAGCAAAAAAATAAAAAGTCAGTTTAACATTTTAATTGTCTACTTATATAAATATGTATGTGTTTTGTGTTTGTGTGTATAGATCTTTTTATATCAATTTAATTTCGGTTATAAAGGGAATTACTTGAATAATTTTAAAGCAATTTATCAATTTCTGTTCAAAAAGATACAACAATGATGCAGTAAGAATCAAGAGCTCCAAAGAGAATCTTTCCGAAACTATTAAAATATAATACTACTGGTTTAAAATAAACAAATTTAAGTCTGATAGAAGGAGGTGACAATTTTGCTGAAAATTCACCAGACTGTAGAGTAGGATGATCAAGGCAGGATAAGACATAAGATATCAAGAAGCCGACTCCTTGACCTCAAGGTCCCTCTATCTATTTAGAAAGTCAAAAAACGCATGTGTGAAAAAATGGAATAATTCAGTTAAGCTTTGTTCATTCAATGGGAATATCAGTTACCTATCGCCACAATAATTCTACAAAGCAAGCAACAAGAAAACTTCAGTGACATAAAACAAGTACTTACTACTCACAGATCTGAGGTGGCCATTAGGTTGGCTCTGCTAACCTAAATAGCTCACTTATTCCTCTGGGGTTGGCTGACTAGGTGGCCACCTGCTTTAGGTGGGCCTTAACTAGGCTCATTCACATCTATAGTTTGGCTGGCTTACTTACCTATCTATGAGTGGGGTTATTCCATGTCTGATCCTCCAAAAGCCTAGTCCAGAATGTTGACAGCAATGGCCAGAGTGGAAATAAGGGCATTCTATTCCACCCTCTGCTGTATCAAATCTTCTAACCTCCATTAGCCAAAGAAAATCATATTGCTGAGCCCAGAGTCCAAGTGGGAGGACATCAAAAAGCTATAGGACAAATGCCATGGACTCAAAAAGAGGAGAGAATTTGGGCCAGTAATGTTTTCTACCACAATGGGTATTTATTGATTACACTATTCTCAAAACTTATTGGGGTTAAAGTATTTTTTTATCATCTTTACTGGTATACCAACCAAAAAGCAGCAGATAGATTGTGTCACCATAGAATAGAAGACCAACTGTATAGTTTCAGATTCATGCCATTAAGCCCCATTTTTTTTTCTTTTTTTAGCCATTTGTAAGGTCAGATATGTAACCATTTATAACATTAAGGTCATTAACATTTTGATGTTTAATTTTGATAATAATGTAAAAAAACAAATTTCTGAGTAACCATAACCTACTTAAGTAGGCAAAATACTTTCACAATTTTTGTAGTACCTACTTAAAAATGAGTAGTTGAATTATTTTTACCTCCTCCTTAAATAGTTCCCTCAAAGACTGCAATGTGTAACCCATTGTTTGTTACTCTTGAGATTACTATATGTGTACTAAAAAGTAAAATTATATTTGGACTTTTTCCTGTAAAACTTAAATTTTTTTTCCTGTAAAACTTGAATTTTCATTTATTAATATTTTTTGTCTTTTACCTCTTTGTAACAGAATTAGTGACTTTTCCAATAAGGAATAAGAAAATAATATTTCAAAAAGTAAATGAGTTGTGAATGTAAAATTAAACCCAAACCAATGTAAATATTTACAACACTGTAGTAGTAATTAAATTGTTCTAGATCCAAGATATTTGAAGTTTATCGAGAACATCAAAAACTACTGGAGAATTCAGGTAGGAGGCTACCTGAAGATATAGTATATGCCAGGAAGATTCCTTGGGTCCAGCTGATCCTGGGGAAGAGTTGCCCAATCATAAAGCTAAAAAGACCTTTGGGGAGTTAAAAGTACCATATAAATGAAAAGAGAGTACATTTTATTCTGAGGTTGTATGAAAGGGAAGATGAGCAAACAAGAGGCTGGTGGGTTTCTGTAAGGGTAGATTTAAGACCAAAAAAAAATTGAACGAAATAGTAAAAATTGTTTAAAATCCTTTAACAGGTTCTGAACTCCCAACTGAAGTCCCCAAAAGGGATCTGGATATTATTATAAATTGTTCTCTGAAAAATATCTATATCAATAGATAAAAATATCAATAAGCTATGCATTACAACAGAAAAGAAGGAGTGTCTTGCAAAGATTGCAATTAGGAATATTTGGATGAAAAGAAATGAAGCGTTTTTTTTGGATGGAGAAGGCGTGCCTGAGGATGAGGCACAAAGTATCATTATCAAATATTTATTAAGTTAGCTGGAAACTTAAAGGTAGTTTTAAGAAAACAAAAGAAAGTACCAGTTTAGTTAGTAGATTGTATATATTCAGAATTCATGTCCAAAGTATCTGACACTAATTAGATATATAAACACATGAAAAGACATGGATTATGGAATATCATCACTATTATTTAATACTAGTGGAAGTGTTATCTAATGAGGGGCAACCCAAACAGATACTAGTCATTTCACTTAGTTAGAGAGACAGAAATGAGAGTTTGGGGAGACTGAGACACCTGCAATTTTCAAAAGGTACAAACTTCCAGATATAAGATAAGTAAGTACTGGGGATGTAATGAACAGCATGATGACTATAGTTAACACTGCTGTATAACATATGTGAAACTTGCTAAGAGAGCAAATCCTAGGAGTTCTCATCACAAGAAAAAAAATTTAATCCTTCTTATTGTATCTATATGAGATGATGGATGCTAACTAAATTTATTGCAGTAATCCTTTCACAACATATGTAAGTCAAACCATTATTCTGTACACCTTAAACTTATACAGTAACGTATGTCAATTATATGTCAATAAAACTGGAAAAAAATCAGAATATTGAAGAAGTAGGATCTACGCAAAGAAAAAACACTGGAGATTTAGAAAAAATTCCCTCAAGTCTATAGCTAATTATTACTCTGCATATGCATGAAAGAAAACTATCTGGGACTGAAGACAGAATCCATGGAAAACAGTAGGCAGAACAACTGCTGATGGGACTTCCCTGGTGGCGCAGTTGTTGGGAGTCCACCTGCCAATGTGGGGGATGCGGGTTCGAGCCCTAGTCTGGGAGGATCCCACATGCCGTCGAGCTACTAAGCCCGTGTGCCACAACTACTGAGCCTGCGCTCTAGAGCCCGTGAGCCACAACTACTGAAGCCCATGCGTCAAGAGCCCGTGCTCCACAACAAGAGAAGCCACCGCAGTGAGAGGCCCACGCACCACAACAAAGACCCAGTGCAGCCAAAAATATAAATAAATAAATTTTTTAAAAAAAGAACAATTGCTGGAGAGGATACAGGACTGGGAATAAGGTCACCAGCTACAGTGAGACCTTTTAATACATGAGGCATCCACAGAGTAGTAAGAAAGATACAGACCTAGCAGTAGGATTAAATTAGCCCTAGATTAAGGCTGATTTGGAACCACCCTAACAAAACTTAAAAAGCAAGCCTTGAAAAGATACAACTGATTCAACCAATTTAACTGCCCCACTGAGTAAAATCCAATACGTTTTAAAGGAATATGAGAAAAAACTACTTCAACAATGGAATACTCACAATACTCAGCATCTGATCCAAAATTACCAAGCATTCAATGAAGGTGGAAAATATGAACCACAGCCAAGATAAAAATTCAACCAATAAAAACAGAACAAGAAATTATAGAAAGAATTAGCAGCATTATGGATATGCTCCATATTTTCAAGAAGATAATGAAAAACAGAACAAGATGATGAGAGAAATAGAAAACATAAAAAGACCCAAATAGATTTCTAGAGATGAAAATGCTGTATCTGAAATGAAATACACTGAATTGGAATAAATAGCACATTCTACAAGACAGGGAGAAAAAGAGCTCGAAGGCATATGGATAAAACATGTGGAAGCACAAGAGAAAAACAAATGAAAAAAATAAATGACCAGTAACCTGTGGGAAGATATCAAACAGTGTAATTGGAATCCCAGAAGGAGAAGAAGAGAAATGGTAAAGGGAACATAAAAAATATTTAAAGAAGAACTCATGCCAGATGAATGATACCAGATGGAAATCTCATCTACAAAAAGTCATGAAGGGCACTAGAAATCACAGATATATGGCAAATACGTGACCAAGTTTAAAAGTCTTCCTCATTTTTAAATCTCTTTAAAAGATAGTTGACTATTTCAAGCAAAAACAACATCATGTGTTGTGGAATTTATAGGATTTGAGATGAAAAATTTTTCACAACAGAAGCATGAAGGACAGGAGGGGTATGGAAGTATATTGTTTTAAGGTTCTTACACTATATGTGAAGCAGTATAATTTTATTTGAAGGTAAACAGTGATAAGTAAAAGATTTATATTCTAACCCCTAGTGCAACCACAAAAAATTTAAGCAGTATAAATAATAATAAAGTGATGATTATAAAATTAATTGAAAAAAAGAAATAAAACTTAATTCTTCATAGAATACTAGAAAATAAGGGAGAAAAAGAAGGAAAATGGAGGAAAGAGATTATGGGACAAATACAAAGACAATAGCGAAATGGATTAGAAACCAATGATTGCAAAATTCATTAAATGTGGATAGCTTAAACATGCCCAATTAAAATACATAGATTTTAAAGTCGTTTGTTTTTAAGACCCAAATATACACTGTCTACAATAAATCACTATAAATATAAAGGCAAAGAATTAAATTTAAAGGCTAAAATAAGATATACCATAAAATACTAATCAAAAGAAACGGGATATATTAATATCAAATAAAGTAGATCAGATAAAGTAGACAGCAGAAAGGTGGATTTAAATAGAATAATACTGATAGTGATTTTAAACACAAATGGTAAAAACATTCCAATTAAAAGAGAAAGATTATCAGACTGTAGACAGAAAACCAATAAGAACATAGAGAATCTGAACATTACTATCAACCAATTTGACTTAACTGACATTAACAGAATACTCAACACCTTCAGATTACACATACTTTCCAAGTGCATATGAAACATTCACAAGTAAGAATTAAGATTGTATTCTAGGTAATAATAACAATTCATAAATAATAAACAATTATCTTAACTTAAGAATATGGAAATCATGCAAAATATACTTTGTCCACAATGGAGTTAAACTAAAATGATGATTAAGAGAAAGGTATTTGGAAAATCCCCCTAATATTGATATATTAAACAAGACACTTCTAAATAACCCAAAAGTCAAAGAAGAATTTCACAAGGAAATTTAAGAAAATTTGCCACTGAATGAAAACAAAAACATAACGTATCAAAATATGTGGAGTTAAAGCAGTGGTTTGAGAAATTTTATATCATTTAACACTGTATTTAAAAGAAGAAAGCATTGAAATAAATGACCTATACAATTCTACCTTATGAAATCAGTGGAAGAAGAATAAATTAAACCTCATCAAAGTATAAGGAAGGAAATAATAAAATAAGAGAATAAGTCAATAAAATAAAAAACTGAAAAAAAAGCAATGAAACCAAAAACTGGATCTTTAAAAAGATCAATAAAGTTCATAAACTTGCAGTCAGACTGATTAAATAAGAGAAAAGACACAATTTTCTAACATCAGAAATTAAAGATAGACATCATTACAGAGATCCTACAAACAATAAAATAACATAATATTATGAAAAACTCTATGCTAATAAAATTGATCATTTAAATGTGGCTTGAAAGATAAAAACTGCCAAAGCTCATTCAAGACGAAATTGATAACCTGGATATATACCCCTGTATCTGTCAAAAAAATTTAATTCAAATTTTAAAAATCCCCCACAATGATAAATCTAGGTCCAGATGGTTTAACTGATGAATTCTCCCAAACATTTAAAGAATAATGCCAAGGAAACATTAAATCTTCCAGAAAATAGAAGAACAAACATACCTTACTCATTTTATGAGGCCAACGTTACCGTGATACCAAAAGCAGGTAGATATTACAAGTAAACTATGGACAAATGACCCTCATGAACATAAACACAAAAATTCCTTAAAAAATTGAAGCAATTAGAATCCAGAAATAGATACAAAGGATAATATATCATGTTGAATTGTGTTTTTTCTTGGGAATGTACTGTTGACTTAACATTCAAAAGTCAATCAATGTAATTCACCATTTAACAGACAAAAAAAGAAAAAGTATATGATCATCTTGATAGATGAAGGTAGAACATTTAACAAAAGTCAATATCCAGTCATGATAAAGCTAGTGATAGAAACTCAACCTCATAAGAGACATCTGCCAAGAACCCACAGCTAACATCTTATATCACTGTGATAAACTGAATGCTTTCTACCTAGATCAGAAACAATGACAGGATGTCCATTCTTACCACATCTATTCACCATTGTACTCTAGATCCAGCCAAGTGCAATTGGCAAAATTAAAAAATTAAAGACATACATATTGGAACGGAAGGGGTGAAACTAGTCATAGATGACATGATCTTCCATGTAGAAAACCCTAAGGAATCTACCAAAAAAAGGTACTGGAACAAAAACATGAGTTTAGCAGGGTTGCATGACACAAGCACAGTTCACAAATATCAGTAGTGGTTCTTTATACCAGCAACAAGCCATCTTAAATTGAAATTTTAATTCCATTTTTAATAGCATCCAAAAAATATAAAATATTTAAGGATAGATTTAATAAAATGTGCAAGAATTGCCTGCTATAAAACAACGCTAAGAGAAATTACAGAAGACCTAAAAATATAGAGCTATGACAGGTTTATAAATAAAAGGACCAACATTTTAAGATATTAATTCTCCCCAAATTGATCTCCCAGTGCATTCCGGATCAAAATGACCTATAGATATATCCCCAGTAAAAGTACAGATAGACTTTTCTCATAACATTAATAAGCTGGTTCTAAAATTTATATGAAAAGCAGAGGAACTAGAGTGGCTGAAATAATTTCAAAAAATAAATTTGGAGAACACACACTAATTTCAAGACCTATTATGAAGCTACAATAATCAAAATAGTTTTGTACTGGGATGAGGACAGAAACAGATCAATAAGATACAATTAAGAGTCCAGAAATAGACTCACACATATATAGTTAATTGATTTTTCACAAAAGTGCCAAGTAATTCAATCAGGAAGGGAACAGAGTTTTCAAAATTAGTGCTGGAAAAACTGGATGTCCATATATCCAAAACACACCACCCAGAAATCTGACCCTAACCTACCATCATACATAAATAATAAACTCAAAAAGAAGTAGCCTAAACATAAAAGCTAAAACTGTAAAATTTCTAGAAGGAAACTTAAAATCTCATTAAGTCAGGCAAATGTTTCTTGGTTTGAGATTAATAAAAATTATAAACTTTTGCTCTTCAAAAGACACTGTTAAGAAAATGAAAAGGCAAGGCAGAGACTGGAGAGAAAATTATCTGATAAATAACTATATCCAGAATGTATAAACTCTTATAACTCATTAATAAATCCACTCAAGAAGTGAACAGATAAACACATGAAATGTGCTCAACATCAGTAGTCATTAGGGAAATACAAATTAGAACCACAATGAAGTACCACTACATACACACTAGACTAGCTAAAATTAAAAAGACTGACAATACCAATGGTTGATGAAGATGTAGGAAAACTGGAACACTCATATATACTGCTGGTAGAAATGAAAAATAATGCAGCCATATTTGGAAAACATTTTAACAATATTTTTCAAACTTAAATATACATTTATCGTACAACCTAACAACCTGAATTCTAAGATTTTATCCAAGAAAAATAAAATCTTATATTCAAACAAAGAATTGTACTTGACTGTTCATAACGGAGTAGCTTAATTCATAATAGTATAAAACTGGAAGGAACCCAATTAACCATCAACTGGTGAATGAATAAGCAAAATGTGGTATATCCATCCAAAAAATGGAGCACTGCTCAGCAATAAAAAGTAAATAACTACTGTACAACAGCATGGATGAACCTTAAAAACAATATGCTGAATGAAAGAAATCAGACATAAAAGATTATGTATTATATAATTCCATTTATAGTAAATTCTAGAAAAAGCAAAACTGTAAAGACAGAAAGCAATAAGTGGTTGCCTAAGGTAAGGGCTTGAGGGAGGGAAGAAACCCGACTGTAAAAGGATACATGGGAACTTTTAGGGGTAAGAGAAATATTATAATTTTGGTGGTTGTTACACAACAATATACATTTGTTATAATGAATCAAATGTATATTTTAAATTAGTGCAAAAAGATAATTGTATGTGCTATATATCTCAATGAAAAATTAAAAACAAAAGAATTTCTATTTACAACACCACAGAAAGGAAAAACAAATGACCAGGAATAAGTATAAAAAGAAGTCAGTGAGATCTGCATGAAAAAAAAAAAATGAATAAAAGAGCTTAAAATGTTAGAAAAGATACAAAATGAGATTTTAATACATAAAAAGTCATCTCATTTTCTTGGATAGGAAGATTCAATATCAATGGTAAAATTGATACTATAGTGAGTATGATATGCTGTTCTAAGCCTTTTATGTGTATTAATTCTTAATCTTCACAAGTGCCCTATGATGTTAGTACTATTACTGTTCTTTTATTTTTAATCATCCAGGCAGAGACAGAGAAGGTTTTATTTACCTAAGGTCACAAAGCTAATAAGTGGTACACTTTGAACTTAAGAACAGGTAGTCTGGCAGTCTGGTGTTAGATACCCATCAGATGTCATTCTGCCTCTGAACATCATAAAGATGTCAATTCTCCCTCTATTAACCTATAGGTTTAATGATCTCAATAAATATGCTTTCAATTCTAATTTTAGAATGAGAAATTGATTTCTACATTCATATGGAAAACTAAACAAAAATTAAAAATCTGAAACATAAATGAAATAAAAGAAGACTAAGTCAATGGAACAGAACTGAGATGTCAAGAATAAACCTAAATTCCAAATGAATTTATCTGTATATATGTAAATATATATAAAAGAGCATTATGTATCAAAGAGGAAATTACAGATTTGTCAAAAATGATGTTGGAACACTGGTAGCCATCCAGAATAAAATAGTATTTGATCCCTACTTACTTCTTACCACAACATAAAGTTCAGGTAGATTAAGATTTTAAATGTGAAAACTGTAACCATGAAAGGTATAAAGCATGAGGAAATTTATTTATAAACGTAACAGTACTAAAGGCCTTTCTAAGTGTGATATAAAACACAGAAGCCATAAAAGAAATGACTGATAATTTCAACTCTTTAAAAGTTAGAAATATCTGCATGGCAAAAACACTATTATCAATAGTGAAAGCCATATGAAAAAATGGGGAAAATCTTTGCAACACACATCACGGAAAAGAAGTAATTTACTAAACTAATAACGCCTACAAATAAATCAACAACCCAATAGCGAAAGCAACAATGGACAAACTCTTCAGATAACAGAACTTTAAACAGCTCTTAAACATATGAAAATATGCTCATTTTCATTTGCAAAAATAGAGGTATGCACATTAAAACTAAAAAGAGATAACTTGGGGGAGACCTTCAAGATGGCGGAGGAGTTAGACGTGGAGATCATCTTACTCCCCATAAATACATCAAAAATACATCTACATGTGGAACAACTCCTACTGAACACTGGCAGAAGACCTCAGACCTCCCAAAAGGCAAGAAACTCCCCACGTACCTAGGTAGGGCAAGAAAAAAAGAAAAATCAGAGACAAAAGAATAGGGACAGGACCTGCACCAGTGGGACGGAGCTGTGAAGGAGGAAAGGTTTCCACACACTAGGAAGCCCCTTCGCGGGCGGAGACTGCGGGTGGCGGAGGGGGGAAGCTTCGGAGCCACGGAGGAGAGCACAGCAACAGGGGTGCGGAGGGCAAAGCAGAGAGATTCCTGCACAGAGGATCAGTGTCAACCAGCACTCAGCAGCCCGAGAGGCTTGTCTGCTCACCCGCCAGGGCAGGCGGGGGCTGGGAGCCAAGGCTTGGGCTTCGGTCAGATCCCAGGGAGAGGACTGGGGTTGGCTGCGTGAACACAGCCTGCAGGGGGTTAGTGCACCACGGCTAGCCGGCTAGCCGGGAGGGAGTCCGGGGAAAAGTCTGGACCTGCAGCAGAGGCAAGAGACCTTTGTTTCGGGGTGTGTGAGGAGAGGGGATTCCTTCCCAGTGTGCCCACAGAAGGCAGAGCACTGCCTAAACAAGCTCCAAAGACAGGCGCAAGACGTGCTATCAGCTCTGACCCCTGAGACGGCCATGAACTGCTAATGCTGCTGCTGCTACCACCAAGAATCCTGTGTGCGAGCACAGGCCACTATCTACACCCCTGCCAGGAGCCTGTGCAGCCCGCCACTGCCAGGGGCCCGAAATCCAGGGACAACTTCTCCGGGAGAACACACGGTGTACCTCAGGCTGTTGCAATGTCATGCTGGCCTCTGCCGCTGCAGGCTCGCCCCACATCCGTACCCCTCCCTCCCCCCAGCCTGAGTGAGCAAGAGAGCCCTGATCAGCCGCTGCTTTAACCCCCTCCTGTCTGTGTGGGGAACAGACGCCTGAGGATGGCCTACACGCAGAGGCGGGGCCAAAACCAAAGCTGAACCTCAGGAGCTGTGCGCACAAAGAAGAGAAAGGGAAATCTCTCCATGCAGCCTCGGGAGCAGCGGATTAAATCCTCACAATCAACTTGATAAATGCTGCTTCTGAATAATACCTGCATAGACAACGAATGTTCCCAAAATTGAAGCAGTGGACTTTGGGAGCAACAGTAGACTTGGCGTTTGCTTTCTGCATCTAATTTGTTTATGGTTTTATGTTTATCTTAGTATAGTATTTAGTGCTTATTATCATTGGTGGATCTGTTTATTGGTTTGGTTGCTCTCTTCCCTTTTTTTATAATATATACATATTTTTTTTCCTTTTTCTCTTTTTGTGAATGTGTATGCTTCTTTGTGTATTTTGTCTGTATAGGTTTGCTTTTACCATTTGCCGTAGGGATCTGTCAGTTCGTTTCATTGTTTTGGTTTTTTTCCTCTCCTCCATTTTCTTCTGAGCTGTGTGGCTGGCAGGGTCTTGGTGCTCCAGGTGGGTGTTAGGCTTGAGCCTCCGAGGTGGGAGGGCTGAGTCCAGGACACTGGACCACCACAAACCTCCTTGCCCCATGTAATATCAATCAGCAAGAGCTCTCCCAGAGATCTCCATCTAAACACTAAGACCCAGCTCCACTCAACGACCAGCAAGCCACAGTGCTGGACACCCTATGCCAAACCACTAGCAAGACAGGAACACAACCCC
Organism: Monodon monoceros; assembly: GCF_005190385.1. Lineage (NCBI taxonomy): Eukaryota > Metazoa > Chordata > Mammalia > Artiodactyla > Monodontidae > Monodon > Monodon monoceros. The sequence goes on along the minus strand of NW_021703767.1, from coordinate 115,034,107 downwards.
ACCCATTAGCAGAGAGGCTGCCTAAAATCATAATAAGTCCACAGACACCCCGAAACACACCACCAGACATGGACCTGCCCACCAGAAAGACAAGATCCAGCCCCACCCACCAGAACACAGGCATCAGTCCCCTCCACCAGGAAGCCTACACAGGCCACTGAACCAACCTCACCCACTGGGGGCAGACAACAAAAATAACGGGAACTATGAATGTGAAGCCTGCAAAAAGGAGACCCCAAACACAGTAAGTTAAGCAAAATGACAAGACAGAGAAATGTACAGCAGATGAAGGAGCAAGGTAAAGACCCACCAGACCAAAGAAATGAAAAGGAAATGGGGAGTGTACTTGAAAAAAAATTCAGAGTAATGATAGTAAACATGATCCAAAATCTCAGAAATAGAATGGAGAAAATACAAGAAACATTTAACAAGGACCTAGAAGAACTAAAGAGCAAACAAACAATGATGAACAACACAATAAATGAAATTAAAAATACTCTAAAAGGAATCAGCAGAATAAAACTCAAAATGGAATAAAGACCTAAATGTAGGGCCAGACACTATAAAACTCTTAGAGGAAAACATAGGCAGAACACTCTATGACATAAATCACAGCAAGATTCTTTTTGACCCACCTCCTGGAGAAATGGAAATAAAAACAAAAATAAACAAATAGGACCTAATGAAACTTAAAAGCTTTTGCACAGCAAAGGAAAACATAAACAAGACGAAAGGACAACCCTCAGAATGGGAGAAAATATTTGCAAACGAAGCAACTGACAAAGGATTAATCTCCAAAATATACAAGCAGCTCATGCAGCTCAACATCAAAAAAACAAACAATCCATGGGTGGAAGACCTAAATAGACATTTCTCCAAAGACGATATACAGATTGCCAACAAACACATGAAAGGATTCTCAACATCACTAATCATTGGAGAAATGCAAATCAAAACCACAATGAGGTATCACCTCACACCAGTCAGAATGGCCATCATAAACAAATCTACAAACAATAAATCTGGTGAGGGTCTGGAGAAAAGGGAACCCTCTTGTACTGTTGGAGGGAATGTAAATTGATACAACCACTATGGAGAACAGTATGGAGGTTCCTTAAAAAACTACAAATAAAACTACCATAGGACCTAGCAATCCCACTACTGGGCATATACCCTGAGAAAACCATAATTCAAGCAGAGACATGTACCATAACATTCATTGAAGCACTATTTACAATAGCCGGGACCATGGAAGCAACCGAAGTGTCCACTGACATATGAATGAATAAAGAAGATGTGGCACATATATACAATGGACTATTAGTCACAAAAAGAAATGAAATTGAGTTATTTGTAGAGAGGTGGATGGACCTAGAATCTGTCATACAGAGTGAAATGTCAGAAAGAGAAAAACAAATACCATATGCTAACACATATATATGGAATCAAAAAAAGAAAAAAAAGGTTCTAATGAACCCAGGGGCAGGACAGGAATAAAGACACAGAGGTAGAGAATGGACTTGAGGACATGGGGATGGGGAAGGGTAAACTGGGACGAAGTGAGAGAGTAATATTGACATATATACACTACCAAATGTAAAACAGATAGCTAGTGGGAATCAGCTGCATAGCACAAGGAGATCAGATCGGTGATTTGTGACCACCTAGCAGCGTGGGATAGGGAGGGTGGGAGGGAGCCGCAAGAGGAAGGGGATATGGTGATATATGTATACATATAGGTGATTCACTTTATTCAACAGCAGAAACTAACACAACATTGAAAGCAATTATACTCCACTTAAGATGTTAAAAAAAGAAAGTGAATGGAAAAATTAAAAATTTAGATTCAACAGACATAAGATTATCACTTCAAATTGCTTTAAAACTTTCTAAATGTGTTTTAACTATGGCTTGCCTCATAATTAAATACCTAAGAACTCAAAAAAAAAAGGAGAGAGAACTCATTTTTTACCTACCTGATTGCCAAATATCAAAAAGAATGTACACTGTGTTACAAGGGTATGAGGAAACAAGGACTCTCGTACCTTTCTGATGGGCATGTAAACTGATGCTACATCTATGCCTGGCGATTTGCTGCATCAATCATAACTGAAAATGCATATACCATTTGAAACAATAATCCCACTTTTAGAAACTTGTTTTACATACACACACATTTCAAAACTGATTTTTGTATACGAGGACTTATTTCACCAATATTTACAATAGCTAAAGAGTTGAAATAAGCTAAAGCTCATAAATTATGGACTAGCTAAATCAATTAAGATATATCCATGTAACAGAATACTATGCAGATGCCATGAATGTGTGTGTTCGTTAAAACAATTATATTAATATATTTTGAGAAAAGTATTGTGTAAAGAAGTAGTATTCATATGTACATATTATTCATTTTTTCATAAATGATTATATATAGGTATATGTGTGTGAAGGTTTGTATTTATGATTTCTGGAAAATTACACAACCAAAATAAGTAACAGTGATTGCCTCCAGGGAAGAGAACTAAGTGGCTATGGGAGAGAAGCATATTATCTTATACCTTTTGGATTTTATGTCATATATTATTTATTCAAAATTATGTGAAATTATTTAAAAACAAAATTAATGTGTTGATTAATTACAAAATAAATCTAAGAGAGGCTTAGTAATTTAGTGTTGATAGTCCATGATAAATCATTCAAGTACTGTAAGATGTTTGGAAATTTACCTTACACATTTTAATGTTAATCTGTCAGAAAGCAAACTGGACTGTCTCTATCAGAGAAGAAATACTGAACAGGATGAACTTTTGAACTGTAAGTTTCCTTATATTCTAGTTTTTACTTGTACAGAGGTAGATATGAAGAGAGTGCATTGATAGTGGGAAAAACAGATTTATGTTATCTCCTACTGTTTCAATTTATAAAAGGTTTATGCATACGTGTGTGTGTGTGTGTGTGTGTGTGTGTGTGTGTGTGACAGAGAGAGAAACAGGCAACAGGCCTGGGTAGAGAAAGGGGAGCCCCAAAATAAGAAGGGTCACAAGAGATACATTTTCTACTCATTGCTATTACTTTGAATCTGTAAACTGTTACTGGGTCTTTCTCTCTTTCCCAGAAATGGCTGCCTTTCAGCACAGTTTGGAGTGAGTGCTCCTACAGGAGTTATTTATGTGTGGAACAAAGGGTACATTAAGAACCTTTTGTATTGAAAGGCATGATGTTATTTTAAGACATGTTTATTACTGCTTGACATCATGAATGCAAAACAGACTTGGGGATGAGGATGGCACTGGCAATGGAAAATTGTTTTCAGGAACAGACATCTGCCCCTGTGTTTCAGACTTGACTCAACGGCCCGAATAGACAAAGGGAAGGGTGTGCTTGATCTCCAAGCCTATTAGAATGGTGCCTTGTGGAAACAATAAGAATGTCCTTTCCACTAATCTATAAACCCCTCTACTGTTGTCCCAATTTACTCTTATCATTACCTGTTTTCCTACAAGACCGCTATACTCCAGCCAAACTGGAGTACATGTGAGTGCGCGTACACACACACACACACACACACACACACACACACACACACACACGATGTTGGCTTTATTATTTTTAAACCTTTTTACTCAAATTTATCTCTTTGAGCTCTTCACATCTCTTCTTTGTGGACCCTGCCTAGACCACTCCAGAGTTGTCATCATCCCTTCTGAACTGAGCCCATATTGCCTTGATGACAATCTTAGTGTTGCCTTGTAATTTTTGAGGCACAGAAAATTTGCTGAGGTTGTTTTGGGATTTTATTTTTGTTGGATTTTATATTTTGCCTTAAAAAAAATCAAATCAATTGCACTATAGTGAGGAAAGTGATATTCCAAGGGTCAAAAAGGACTTGTGCTTTTGTCTATGACAGTGATGGGCTCCAGACTTGCCCTCCCACAGTAAACAACTGGACAACTAGACAAAATACATGACATTTGACAACAACAGTTCAGGACTGTGTTTCCTCAGAGAAGAAAAGCAAATGAAGTGAGCCCTCCAAGTGCACTGGGTTTCTGCCTGGAGGCACTTCAAGACTGTGGCCCAGAGAAGGGCTCCCAAGCAAAGCAGAGCAGTCTTGCTAAGTTAAGAAGTCAAGTTTCTGCAGAGGGGGGAGCTATGCAGAGAAAGGGCACTAAAAATCCACATGAGAGTCTTCTTGAATCTTTGTCTGCATAATAAGCTGTGCAGGCATAGGGTAAATCTCCACAAGGACAGGCAAGGGTGACTGGAGAGTTAAAGATGAACATTTTCCATAGCTTGCATAGGAATGGGGTAGGAGACATTCCAGTTCTGACCAGTCAGAGTGGGGAGACCTCCTTGAACATCCAGTGCATTCAGTAGGAACCCCAAAAGGGGCCACACCTTGGTAGTAGGACTAAACTAGCCCTAGAATAAAGGCTATTCTATACCTTCCCTGAAAAAAACTTAAAACTAAGCTTGGAAAGAATGAAGCAGATCCACAAGCACTCTTTAAAGGAAGACAACAAAATCCAGACACTCAATAATGTAATTTATCCATAAACATAAATTATTTCTTTTGTGTTTCTTCCCACCAAAATGTAAGATTCATAAAGGTAGAGATTTTTATCTATTTAATTCATGGATATATAGCAAATACTTAAAAGAGGATTTGTACAAAGTAGGCATGCAATAAATACTTATTGAATGAATAAATACTATTTAATCTTTATCCTATATTAAATATTTATATTATACCAACTCATAGTATCACACAATGTTTACTCTATATTAAATGTTTACATTACACAGATTCAAGCCTCATTAATTTGTAGCTGAGAGAAGAAAATATTTATATGAAAAGAAAATTCTTATTTTTCAAAATGTCTACTGACAAGTAAAAATGAAGATCAACAATCACGATTTTTATTTTATTTGAAAATAAAGGAAAGTGAGATTTCCAGAAAGAAGCAATTAGTAATTCTTGATCAGCCTAATTAAGGAGTAGCTGAATTTTCTAAAATGTGTATTTTTTACCTTTCCCACAACATATCTGCATAAAATAGCAAATTCACACTATATTGCAATGGAAGTAGTCTTGAAGGGGCATTCAATACGAGGGTCTGGCTCAGCAACATAGTCTCTAATGAAAAATGGGTGTGTAAACTAAACAAGCAAGAAAACAAAACGTAACATAGAGATGTCACTGTGATATTAAAAAAAAACAATATATGTAATATTTTATAAAAATGTTGACATATTTTATTGTCAAAAGATAAAAATAAAATTATTCTTCTAAGTTTTTTTATGGTAATTTTTTGTTTTGTTACAAAGTAAAAACGTGCATATGAACAGCAAGTTTTCATATACTGCAGCAATTAATTTACCAGAAAAATCATAAATCACTTTCTACATGCTCCTCAGCATATATCATAAATGATGAACTCATACGTATATTCTACTGATGCATTATCATTATGAAAGTTTTCTGTGGGCGAATAAGTTTGACAAGTGCCACTTTAAAGGTCGATGTTCCCTGGATATTATAATTATCTCTCTTTACTTATCACCTCACTGATCGTCAGGATCTCAAATCCCAGTTGCTGCTTCCAGTTGACCTGACTTCAAAAAGTCACACCCAAACTTCTAGTTGCTTTAGTTGTCTACACACCTCCAGGTTATAATTCCAATTGAACATGCTAACTTTCTCTCTAGATACCCCACCCTCCCTGCACAACTAGCTCCTTCCCCTCACGCTTTCCTCACTTTGGTGTACGGCATGTTTACCCAAACAAAACCCTGAGATTTGTTTTAACTATCTCCTTGCCTCTTACTACCCACATCTAACTTTTTCTCCTTGTTATATCTATAATCCAACCCTTCCTACCAAGTCCTGCCACTCTTCAGGCTTTTATTATCCCTGGTTTATTAAATCACAGTCGATCCGTGTGCCCACCCTGTCTCTATCTTTCCCAGCAACTGCCAAGTCTGTTCCCCAGGGCTCTCAGCATGGTATCTCTCACTGCAGATCTCTCCACACTTTGTCCTTTGTAAGATTCTTCAGTGGTAGCTTACGCCAGTTCATATGGCCCACAGCTCATGTTTGTTTTGCTAGCCCTTTTGGCATTTAAAAGTAAATGAGCTGCTGTTTAAAATTAGAGACGTCACATAAAATTACAGATTCTCAGGTGAGGGGTGGCCAAGATGTTGAAGTAGGAAGACGCTGAGCTCACCTCCTCCCACAGCACACAAAATTACACCTACTTACAGAGAAACTACCTATGAGAATGACTACCAGAAAAGATCTTCTACAACTAAAGATATAAAGAAGGAGCCACAACAAGATGGGTAGGAGAGGTGGAGACGCAGTATAGTCAAGGCCCTAACGCCTGGGTAGACAACCCACAAACAGGAGGACAGTCACAATTGCAGAGGTTTTCCCCAAGGAGCACATCAGGCTCCCCAGCTAGAGGGTTCTGCACTGGGAAGATGAGTCCCCAGAATATCTGGCTTTGAAATGGACAAAGTTCTAGAAACCTACAACCTGCCAAGACTGATTCAAGAAGAAACAGACAATCTGAAGAGACTGTTCACTAGTAGTATAATTGAATTTGTAATTTAAAAATTCCCAACAAACAAAAGTCCAGGACTAGATGGCTTCATAGGGGAATTCTACAAAGCATATAAAGAAAAACTAATACCTATCATTCTCAAACTATTCTAAAAAATTGAAGAGGACAGAACACTCCCAAATTCATTCTATGAGGTGACCATTACCCTGATTCCAAGACCAGACAAAGACAGTACAAAAAAAGAAAATTACAGGCCATTATCTTTTATACTTGTAGGTGCAAAAATCCTCCAGAAAGTATTAGCAAACTGAATCCAACAATATGTAAAAAGGATTGTACACCATGATCAAGTTGGATTTACTCCAGGGACACAAAAGTGGTTCAGCATTCACAAATCAATCAATGTGATATACCACATTAAGAAAAGGAAGGATAAAAATCACATTATCATTTCAATATATGCAGAAAACGCATCTGACAAAATTCAACATCCATCCATAATCAGATAGAGACAAATATGGTATGATATCACTTATATGTGGAATGTAAAATTAATAAAAACCAATGTATATGCAAAACAGAAACAGACTCAAAGATATAGAAAACAAACTAGTGGCTACCAAAGGGGCGAGGGAAAGGGGAAGGGAAAAGCTAGGGGTATGGGATTAAGATATATAAACTACTATATATAAAATAGATAAACAACAAGTATATATTATGTAGCAGAGAACTATAGCCATTATCTTGTAATAACTTTTATTTTTACATCTTTATTGGAGTATAATTGCTTTACAATGGTGTGTTAGTTTCTGCTTTATAACAAAGTGAATCAGTTATACATATACATACGTTCCCGTATCTCTTCCCTCTTGCATCTCCCTCCCTCCCACCCTCTCTATCCCACCCCCCTAGGTGGTCACAAACCACCGAGCTGATATCCCTGTGCTATGCGGCTGCTTCCCACTAGCTATCTACCTTACGTTTGGTAGTGTATATATGTCCATGCCTCTCTCTCGTTTTGTCACAGCTTACCCTTCCCCCTCCCCATATCCTCAAGTCCATACTCTAGTAGGTCTGTGTCTTTATTCCTGTCTTACCCCTAGGTTCTCCATGACATTTTTTTTTTCTTAAATTCCATATATATGTGTTAGCATACGGTATTTGTCTTTCTCTGACTTGCTTCACTCTGTATGACAGACTCTAGGTCCATCCACCTCATTACATGTAATAACTTTTAATGTTGTATAATCTATAAAAATATTGAATCACAATGCTGTACACCTAAAACTAATATAATATTATAAATGAACCATACATTTTTTTAAAAACCTAACAAAACAGAAACAGACACAAAGATACAGAGAACAAACCAGTGATGGCCAGAGGGGAAGGCACTGGGTGGATGAGTGAAATAGATGAGGTAGATTAAAAGGTACAAACTACTAGTTATAAATAAGTTCCAGAGATGTAACATACATCATAGGGAATATAGCCAATAATATGTAATAACTTTGTATGGTGACAGATGGTAACTAGACTTAACATGGTGATCATTCTGTAGTGTATAAAAATACTGAACCTCTTTGTTCTACATCTGAAACTAATATAATATGGTAAATCAACTATACTTCAATTTTTTAAAAACCCAGATTTTCAGCTTCTCTCAAAACCTCAACGTGGCAGCACTGGCCCCTTCATTCCCAACTTTGTGGCAATTGACTAATGCTAAGTGGAAGGTGCTGCGTTTGGACAAAGGATAATGCCCTCTCCAGATCCCAACATTAAAGTGATAAAAGTGATACTCATGCTTCTACTTACCAAGCCACCTTCCCCAACTTGTTTTACATTTGATGGCATGGGATGTCATGTGAGTTTCCAACCTCTGGCCTAACTCAGACTCTACCTGAGGTTTAGTCTAATAAAATCTTTTAAAACTGTTCCTCTGGGTAAATCATGTCACCTCCCAGTTCAAGTTTCTTAAATATAAGATGAGGAACAAAGACCAAGTGGTCCCTAGTCTGCTAACTACAGGGAGGGGCCTGGGACAATAAACACCCTGACCTCACACTTCTTCCTCCCTCTACTCTCCCACTAGGGCTCTTCATTGCCTCAACCCCACCAGAAATCCAACGACAGATGAATGGTTTAGAAGAATTTAGAACCCAAAATGGCCAGGCAGCATCTAATTTATCAAAACTATGATTTTGTCTTCTGATCATAGCAGAAGACAGTCCTCTCTAGAACTTTAAAATTCAGAGACCCCAGGGTCACGGGAAGAATAGGAAAAAGTTCAACCAGTGGGTCATTCGTCAAAATAGTGATAAAGGTCAATCTCATCTTCATCCTTGGTTCCTGGATATATTCTAACTATGTAGATGGAACCAAATATTAGCTGCTGGATTAAGGGATATTAGCTGCATTCTATAGAATAGTACTGAACTGCCCAGGGTATTTTTTTTCTACCTGGCACTGCAACTGAGCCTTCCTCAGACCATTACACTTCTTTGTCAAGATAGTTGTTTGGGAAGGATGGGGCACAAAGTAAGACCAGGGTGAATTCCATGGGCATGAATACAATGCCACACTTCCTTCACTATATAAGGAGCCCCTTGGACAGTGGAGATGTTTTATGGAGTGCCATGGATACAGCAATCTGTAATTCGTGAGCCAACACGCTGACAGAAGTCCTGAAGGCAGGGAAGGAAAATGTGTTCCTGACTAAGTCTGTCCCTCGTGGACAAGTGCGAACTCTTCCCTGATGAGCAGGCAGCAGCCAGCTGTTCCCTTCTAAGTCATGGGGAAACCCACTGTTGTCCTTTGCTGCAGTCTGGTTGGACACTCAATTGAAGCCAGATCAGCCTTGCTGAGAGCAGCTCCATGTAGAGCCCATGAAGAACTTCCATTCTTGATGCCATGGCCACTTTGTAATGGACCCATGAAACAGTGACCAGGGTGCCTGGAATAAGCAGCTGACTGACATCCATGATGGATCAAGTTGTCTACCTAATTATTGAGAGCCTCCTTCACAGATCTGAAGCCCTATAGTAAGCATTTATGTGGATCACAAATATTTTGCACTCAGTGCCCACTATAAGAGGTCCATCTAAATACCTGATCTCTAGACCTCTTGTCACCAATCTTCCAAATGTGTTCATTGCAAATCCATGACCAACCCGTCAATCCATTAGCCACAGTTCATGAATCAAACACATCCACACTCAGGCCAGAATAGATGCACAACTGCATGGACCACCTGAAGTCCTGCCCATTCTGGGCATTCCCTTTCACCACTGTTTTTCAGGGGCAACTCTGAGAGGAGCTGTAGTTCAGTAGTTACCCCTTTCTGGCTCATGTCAATTCTAACAGTATGAAGCAGAAGAAAGCAGAATCCTGTTCTGATATTTAAGCCCTGTACCTATCCAGATCACTTCTAATATTTTTCTCAGTTGTATAAAAAGTGAAGCAAACACACAGCACCACTCTCACACATAAACCCACATCAGCTTTGTCCCTGAACTAGATCCTCTTGTTTCAGAAACATTTCCTATCAGGCATCAAGGCTTATAGGCATTAAGAGTCAACTAGAAATTAACCTTTCTACAGCAGTAGAAAAAGGCAGCAATAACATTGTTTAGAAGTACACATTTTCTTAAAAATTAAGCATTGCTTTAGAGCTATGTTGGTTTCCCTCCCCCATTTCCATCACAAGCAAACTTACTCTTACTGGAAAGGATAAAACTGATGGCAAGAAAAGCAAACAGTACTCACTCATGTAAACAACCTCATCTGTAATTCATTAACCCCACTACTCTCAGCCTCTTATTTTTTAGCTTCCAATCCCAAGTTCATGTTTGTCTTCCAGTTCTGGGGCATTATTGGGCAGTAAAGAAAAGAGATGCTCTGTTACTGGTGACATCTCGTAACTTGCCAATGAGGCAGGTTTTTAATAAACTCTTTTCATCTCTGCCTGATTAGCTATCCCACTACTCCCATTATTTATATGTCCTGCCCACGAAGAAAGTAGAAAAACACATTTACTGAGGCACCCCACTCCTCTTTCTCCCATCTAAAACAGGAGAAATAGAGACCGAAATAGCAATAGCTACGGAGGAACAGCAATGCTTCTCACATCAAGGGACGCTACTGGTATTTGAGATGACTCTAGTTGGTAAGTGAGACTATCGATACAGGTGGTACTCTAACCCAGAATATAATGATATTAAAAATTATAATAAGAAAGTTATTTCCTTTTATATTTTCCTTCAATCCTTTCATTCCATCAGGGGAAGAAAAGAGTCTCAGTTTGGCGATAGCCTTTAGTACCTATCGTTTTAACTCAGAGAGAGCAAGCCTCATGCTCAGAACACTTGGTGAGCAACATCTAGCTAGAACTTATTGTCATTATTCTGTTTTTGCTGTCTATTTATGGAAAGTGGTACTGATTGTTTAGTAGTGATAGTGAGATTTCTCTTTTGATAACTCATGTTTTTAAAAGTAAGTTATTTTAAGCAAAAGTATTAAGCAAGTAATAGTACAGGTGATACATGAATACAATGGAAATTTCAAAATGGAACTATAAAAGAAAGAAATGCTGAAAACACTGCAAGAGAGAAAAAAAGATATCATAACTCTTTGTGATAGGATGTCATCCTGAAGGTAGGATTCACTCAAGATGGTGGGTGTTTGTGTCTGGGCTGTGAGTGTGTGTGTGTGTGCATAGGAGAGGAACTGAGGTTCTGAACCTTCTACTTCCCATTTCCACTTGATGAAAATATCATATTATTGTCATATTTCCACTGTGTTAAATATATGTGTATATTGTATTAAATATAAATATATATGTGGTAGCATTGACTCTCATTACTATAATATTTTTCAAAACTTGATATATGTGTGCAATATACACATATTTTTATTATTTACAATTGTCTTTAATCCTGAAATCTCCTTCTGAAATATCAGTTATTTCCTTCAATTAAATATATGATACACTGTTTCATAAACATTATGTCCTTGAGTATTTCTGTTTATTCACTCTCTAGATTGTCTTCTATTTAGAATCTAGGCTTAATAAACTAATTTTATTGAAGTAAATGTGTCTGGAGATCTTGTTCTTCAGAAAGAAAAGACGTAATTGGCGTTTTGTGTATAGGAATAGAACAGTCTTCGTTAAACTTCATTAGTCTTATTCAGCTGAGATTAATGGTTAAAAATTATATTTTGCTGCAATTATTTATATTTCTCTCTTATGCAGTTGTATGCAAATTATTTTATTTGTTAATTTCACATAAACAACTGACTATGTAGACAGATCAAGAAGAAGGGCTTACACCTATTTAGAATAATTTATTTTTCATTTCACTACTGTCAAACATTTGTTTTATAGCATTGACAACTGTAATAGGAGGATGTGATTGTTTAAGGATCATCACTTTGCCAATTTTTCAGTTTCTGACATTCCACTGTGTCTCTCAGCAATTATTAGGACCCATAGGTCACTAAACTTCTAAAGTCTCCCAGATACATCCTAAAGCACAGTGTGTTCATTTCCTTCCTTGGATCCTTGAATTGGAGCTAAAATTGCTGTGGCTTTTGAACACAAATAAATAGACAACTTCTAGAGTTGTTTTTGGATTATTGAGATTTAAGTTTTCACTCATTCTCATGAAAAAAGACAGTTTTGCCACATGTGCATAAACCCAAAGGGATGCTGAAAACTCTAAGAAACAGATTAGTAATCACTGTAGAATAAACAGATGTACACTTTGGCAAGTATTGAATTTTTTAAAGAAAAATGACCAAAAAAAGTTGGTCAAGTTTATTCCCATGTTCAAATCTTTCACTCTTTAGTACAAAGTGCATTCTGTAAAGTACTTTCTAAAGCATGATAAATGTGTTTTGTGTCCTACAGCTGTAAAACCATGGGACCAGGAATCACTTGTTCCTCATCATACAGATATTTTTAAACACACTCAGCAACAAAAACAACAAAAAAGCATGACATTCACACAGATTTTTTTCCATGTTGTCTCTAGATTGTACACTTTTCTTCACACACTTTTTTCACTTAGAGGACAATTGACATATGGCAAAAGCACATCATTTAGAGAATGCTTCATGTGTAAAATATAACTATTTAAAAAATTATATTAAAAATGTAACTTTTTAGAATAGTCACTACTAAAGAACAAATTTCTTTAAGCCTTTTTTTTTACAACACCCGATGTGAACTTTGCATTTATTCTAAAATACAATATTTCCTTATACATTTATTATAACTTACTTTTTGTTTTCAAATAATTTTTCAACTTAAGGTTCACAAATATTACAAGGAACAAAGAAATGTAGCTTTTGTAGTAGCTGATGAACTGCTTAGCAAGAAAGTACTTTTTACATAAAAGAGACATTTCATAATAAAGTCAGAATCATACAGACATCAAACATATGTCATCAGTTCTATCAAAATCTGTCACCTTCTTCCCAATATGATTCTTGCCATCAAGATAAAGATGGAGAGAAATTAAATAAACACTGAAGACTGTGTATCAGCCAGGAGTTTGAGCCCTTTGTATAAGGAAAGACAAGCTTTCTAGGAAGAAATGTAATATAATCAACCTGGTATCCAGAGAGCTTCCAAGAAACTTCTGCTTTTAAATCTTGCAATTAAATTAAAACCAATTGCAAGTTGAATATTGATCAAAATGAAAGAAAATCTCAAAGGATTGAAATTGGTTCAACCTATGTTACTACTGAGTTTTACAATGCGATATTTTACAAAATGAGAAAAAAAAATTTCAGGGCTTATGGAAGGCAGAACATTTTATTTTATGTTATTTATCTCCTGTTAAAAAGAAGACTTATTTTGGCAGATTACAATAACAATTATAAAGAATTATTATTCCAATATGAATTATTATTCCAGGCATTTAAAACTGCATTTGGGAAAGAAAACCCTTACTTCATCCTAGAAAAGAAAGCTTCAATACAGAAATACAGCTGGAAAATAAGCAGGGGTGGAAGAAAAGCAAGTCTTAGAGACCAGGCCACTCTGAGAAGACACTTGATGTCGCATCCTCACGTGAATGTTAACTGTTAGGCTGCTCTTTGTAATCACTGCCTGTCTTCTTGTCCTTCTCAAAAGCAAGCTTATCCATTTTCCTTTTCACTTTTCCCTCTGTATGTGCTGTTTCATCATATGCTAAGTAATGTTCTAATAGTTCAAAATCAGGCTGTGTGCTTCCAGTTCAAATTGTGGACTGAGTTCAGGCATTTATCAACCTTCCCTCTCAAAATCTGATTAAAATGTTAAAAACAGTAATAACGGCAGCTAAAATAATAATAGCTAATTGCTATTGAGCAACTATTATGTTTCAGGCACTCTTCTGCAGGTATATCACTTAATCCTCAGCAACTCCCACTTTCCAGGTGAACAACTGAAGGCACAAAAAAGGAACTTGTGCCAAGTCACAAAACCAGTATTTAGTGGAGACGGGGTTTGAATACAGAACCCACGAAGGGAGCCCCTATGCGAGCTGCCAGTAAAAAGCAGAAGATGAAGAAAAGGAAGGAGGAAGAAGAGGAAGAGGGGAAGGGCGGAGAAGGAGAGGGGAAGGAGATGGGGAAGGGGAAAGAGAAGAAGAGGGGGGAGGGGGAGGACGAAGAGAAAGAGGAAGAAATCAGTAAAAGCGTTGAAAATAAAAAATGGTCCTTTCAGTAGACTAAACTTTTTGAAGGATTTCTATAAGAAAGCAGATTGATGGAGGGAGTACAATTGTAAGAGTACTGGCACGCTATGAGGCCGTCACCATCAAGACATTAAATTTAAAATATGTCTACAATACATCTAGATTCATTAGCCATTCTCACTGCCCCAAAACACAGTGCAGCTGCAGAATCTGTCCTCATCCTAAGCAGGCTACTATATCAGTCAGGGTCCAACCAGGGAGACAGAAAAAAATGTATTTACACTAGAGGGAATTTAATGCAGGTAACCAATTACACAGAGGACAGTGTTGCTGAGAAGCCACACGGGAATGGAGGGCAAAAGCAGGAAGCAGGGCGGACACAGCGTTCCTGATGGCAAAGGATCAGGTTGCTCAGTAAAAGCTTGGAGGAGGCGTGTCCAGGGAAAGCTGAAGCTAATTCTGGAGACACTGCCTGAGGCAGACAGGCAGAGGGAGAGGGAGAACGGCCTTTTCATCCCCCTTGTCCAAGTCCAATCTGATCTGCCGCCTCTGTGTCCCACTGGTCAAACCCAGCCAGGGCCATTTTTGATCAGACTCAGGAAACACAGCCCGCGAGTCAATTTTCCTATGATAAGGAGCAGAGCAAGGGCAAAGAATGATTCTGAGCGCACAGGCTCCAGAACAGCCCACATATTTCTAAATAAAGTGAATGACCATCCTGGCAAGCTGTCCCAGTATGGATGTTAGACCCAGAGATAAACAAAACAGAGCCTGCCATAATGCTGGACTCCTAACTTCATCATTCCTGGGGGCCTGCACTCACCTATCTATTTATGTCCCACACACTCTAAAGGGAAGCCCTTATTTAGCCTCCGCCAGTCCAGGGAGAGACCATCTGTGTAAACTGGCCTATTCAACTGCAGAAGAAGCACAGTATTAGTTACCCAGAATTATCAAACTACTTCTTCCTTCATAAATTTGAAAAGACAACCCATAGTCAGCAAGAATCTGAGGAAAATGAACAGCATGAAAGAAAAGGACCATGACAAACATGCAGAACGCCTAGCCCTGGAGGAAACAGTGATTCTGAAGAAGAGAAATTTGAAATAATTCTAAATTAATGTCACAGAATTAGACAACACCTGCATCCATAAAACTAAAACATACTGCTATAAAAAAGAAGCAACCAAAGAAAAAGAAAATGTTCTTGGAAAGTAGGCCATAAAGTTATTAATAAAAATTCAAAAATGCTGAATCACAGAATAAACATTCCTGAAGACAAATTTGTGACAGAGAAGATAAGATTGAATAAATCTCCCAAGGTGAAAACAAAGACACAGAAATTTAAAATATTAGAGAAAAGGTAACTGCAGATAGACAAAATAAGGTTCAAGGAGGTAAGAAAATAATAATTAAAGTAATAGTCACAGAAGAAAACTTTCCACACTCAAGAAAGGTACGAGTTTTAGAATGAAAGGGCCCGTCCAGTTCTAAGCAAGAAAAAAAGAGAAAAAGATACACATTTAGATTTTTACTGAATTCAGTGGATAGAGAAAGAATTCTGAAAGCTTCCAGAAGCATCAGAGAAATGAGAATCAGACTCACATCAGACTTTTAATCAACTGTACTGAGTGCCTAAACAAAATGGAAAAATGGCTTCAAAGTGCTGAAGGGGAATGACAGATATAGATATGGTTATAGATGTAGATATAAATATAGATAAAGTTAAAAACCATACAAGTATATGCACTATAATAATAAGAGCAACTTCTCTAAGTAATGACAGCTAATCTGTGTGTTTGCACTTCTCTGCATCTAGCACAGTCCCTGGCACAAACAAGTTGCTCAGCCAATACTCTTGGCTCTGTGAATGAAGCATTGTTGAATGGAATACAGAGGGACTGAATAAGGCCACAAAGTCTTAATTGGAAGCTTTATACATAGTGACTACCTCACCTGTATGAACCATTAAATCTCAGTCAGTCTTTTATGCTCTTGAGGCATTCTTGCTTTCCGAAAGAATCATTTGTTTCTTCCTTCACATTTGATTAACAATTTGATTAAGGAGTTAGATGCATTCGGTGAAAGCAAACACAGAGCTGGCTTGTGCCTCCAAGGGCATCTGGCCTGAACACTGCCAAACGGCACTGTACATCACATCACAATACGGCAAGCCTCATTGGTTATAACCTCTCTTTGGTAATATAAATGTCAAGGGAACAGAGGGAACACTGGTACCTCAAGCTTGGCTGGTGTCTTTAAACTGACTGACCTTTTGAAGCTTCCTTTCCACCTTGGCTGTGGAGGACATGGGACCCAGCGAGACGGCTGCTTGGCTTTCCCGGTTCTCTTACGGCCCCGCGTGTAACTGCGGTTAATTTCTATCAACTCAGGTAATTCCTCTCTTACTTCAAGAACCTGAAGAGTACATATTAACAAGTATTTTGTTATATATGAAATACGTATTCTTTGTATAAAACACAGAAAGTAGAAAGCAGCGATCAAAATTGCCCCAATTCAATTATCTAGGAAAAAAATCGCTGCTACCATTTTTATGTATCCTCCCCATGTTTTACTTAGAGAAAGAAAATCATACTTCTTTTCACTGAATGAAATTTCACTAATATCCTTCCATGTCAATGAACATGCTTTTATGTCATCAGTTTTCAGTACTGCATAGTTCTTCTCTACTATATGGATATATCAAAATGAATAGAAACAAGAGCCTATGGTTGGCTATTTTGGTATCTCCAACAGAAGGAAGGAAGGCATTTTGTGAAAGCAATATCTTAATAATTGACTACTAAGACTCTAAATATCTTTCTGATTGTATTGTTAAACCTTTTCCAAATAAAAACTTTTTGTCTCCATTGTAAAGCAACAGTTATATATCATTAAATTATATAATTTTTTATCTTCTAATAATCAAAATAATGCCTGTTTGTCGTAGAAAAGTTAGAAAATGTAGAGAAATATCTTGAAGAATATAAAAACATCCTAATCTCATCACAAAAAAATGACCACTGTTAATTTATTATTAAGTATTCAATTCTATCTGAAGAACTAAATTTCACCCTAATTTTCATATTAAAGGAAGTTAATAACAAATACTTTGTTGTTTATTGTGTTGTCCCATTTCTTGTATTCCTTTTTTGTTTCACTAAATTACACCTTCAAGAAATAATTTTAGGGAGTGTGCAGATAATTCTTCTTTTTTTGTGTGTTTGTTTTCTTTCAGTTTTATTGAGATATAATTGACATACAGCACTGTATAAGTTTAAGGTATACAGCATAATGATTTGACTAACATACATCATGACATGATTATGTAGATAAATTTTCTGAGTCCTTGTTTTCCAAAAACAAGGACTTGTTTTTTTTATTTTTCCCTCACACCTAATACTTAGAGTGCAAAAGCCTAGGTTTAAAGTAGTTTTCCCCAGAATGGATAAGACTTTAAGCTATATTTGGGACACTTAAAAGAAGTTAACCAAGAAGAGCAAGAATAAAAGTGTTCTAAAAGTAAAGGTAGTGAATGGTTGATTCCTAAGAATACTTGGGGACCAAGAAGGATCTACTTACAGCAGAAAAATATCCTAAAATAGAGTGGCAGAAGATAAGGTCAAAAGGTAGGTAGATTGTGAAGATCTTAAAGACAGATAAAGAATGTTGCCAATTTATTAGAAATTCTTGGGAGGCATGAAAGACATGACATGAAAAGGACTTCCAGATCCTAGCAGCATAATGCCTGGCATATAGTGGGAAGTCAATATTTGTTGAATGAATGGAGAAAGTTTGACATTAACTAAATCATGAGGTCAAAAGGGTCTGCACCAGAGAAAGCAGTAATGAAAACAATAAGTGATTCATCAATTACGTGGAAGTTTCAGACATGATGTACTGAAAGGCAACAGATACTATTTGCTAAAATATCTGAATTTTCCTGTAGCAATGATGGATTTGAAATAGTTTGCTCATTCTATCACCCAGTTTCCCTTCTAGAACAGTGTCAGAGAATTGTAAAATAGCTTGTTTTTAGCTGGGACTCTTCTAAGACATTTGTCTTATGAGTAGCATATCCCAACTTTAAATGTCCATTTTATCAGAAGTGAAAACTTCTATCAGGGTACTAAAAGAACTATAGTTGTATTAAAAAAATCAAGATTCCTGGTCTTTTGTCTATCTCTGCTGCAGTCTCCCTGTGTGGCCTCGAGGAAGTCAGTTAATTGGAATGTGTCCTAAAGTTAACCTCCTAATATGGTGCCCAGCACATCTCAAGCTCTCAATAAATATTTATAGGACAAATACATTTATATAAGCACACTAATTTCTGAGAAGTAGCTCCATCAAACAATTTAGCCCTTGAATTTCTATAACACTTTTTATTTCCCAAGGGCACTTTCACATGTATTTTCTGATGAGATACCATGTGTTGTATACGGATATTACAACTATCATTAACAGAAAACAACTCAAACTGACTAAACAAGAATAAAACACAAAGTTTCTAAAAATGTTAAGATTTTCCAGGGTGGACTAATCTGGCAGCTTAATGATATCATCAAGGGTCCCAATTCTCAGCCCTGCTTTCCACAGTGTCAATCTCATCATAGCTGCTTTCCTCAGAGGACAGCTGCCAAAAATAGAATGAGAGTTACATCCTTCCTCTTACATGTCCAGTTAAAAACAGTCTCTCCCTTTAAAGTTCTTTCAGATGATGAATGAAAAAGTTTCCCAGAAATCCCTCATTGAGACACCTCATTGCCCCAAACTGTATTTCATGTCTATTCCTGAACCAATCACTGGCTGAGGTGTGGGAATGCTCTGATTTGCATTAACTAATCTGAGCTCACTTCTGGACCTGTTGTGGGTGTGTGTGTGTGTTTGTGTGTGTGTGTGTGTGTGTGTGTGTGAGAGAGAGAGAGAGAAAGGGAAGGAGAGGATACGAAAACAAAATCAGAATACTTTCGGCTACAGAAAGGGATGGATGGATGCCCAGGAGACATTCAACAACATCCACTCCAGTCATTTTCTTGCCTGCTAATATGAGAACGCTGAGGCTGGAATGCCATGCTAGAAATATTGTAGCATAGACTCATAGAACTTTAGAACAGGCAGGACCAGAGAAATGTTGAGCTTAATCTTCTTTTTCACAAGTTAGAGGAAACTAAGGTTTCAAGGTCTTGAAAAGTTGAACGCCTGATCCTAGCTCACACAGGCAGTTAAAATAGAACTAGTAATAAGACTCAAATTATTTAATGGTCAATTATATGTCCTGTCTGTGACATTCCTCTTCAAAAATAAGAATGGTGACACTCTAGATAAGACAGGAACACTCAGTTGCTGACATCACGTCAGTAAATTAATGACAAAAATATCTATAGTGGTTAATGGGTGATATTATGAATAAGATAAATGATTAGAATAGTAATTATTTTTAAACTAAGTAATTATAAAATGATAAATTCTTTTTTTGATAAATTCTTTTGTTATTTGATTGTTATCAGTGTACTATTACATTAATTTTTAGGAAAAATTCCTAGAACTCCCTCTTTACTGCAAAGAACTAAGCATATTTCCTAAGAAATGCCATATCATTAGATCCCATCCAAGTCAAGAATAAGAAGAATGGGCAGAATTTATGACAACCAGAACTTGAACATGCATAAAGAGGAAAAGTATTAAGAATTTTTGTTTTACAATGATCCAAAACATTCTGTTTGTGATTATTTATATTGTTTTCCTATTTTCAAGGCCATTCTAAATTTTTCTGTATTGTAAGAGCCATTAAAACTAATGCAAAGTAAATATGAATCATGAAATTATGTCAAAGAGGCTTTGACTTTTTAAACGTGTATATTTTCCTAGTCACAAACAGCAGAAGTACAGACATTATTTCCATGTATAAAATAATAAAGTTTATAGGAAAAACTCATCCTTGCCTTACTGTTCTTTTTTTTTTTTGATTTCTGATATAAAGGATCATATGTTGCTTTCCAGACTGGAATACCTGTCACCAATAATGACTGAAATTTCCTTAATGAAGCAATAACAAGATTCTAGGAAATAATCATTAAATATTCCACAAATAAATATGTGAGACGAATAAAATTAGCCATTTCCAAAGAAGAAAGGAGTAAGAACATTATTGTTCTTAAGCCATTAAAACTTATACTAAATTACATTTATCATTATGATTTCCACACAGTGAATGCTTTAATGCACAACTTTGAACTGGGAACTATTTACAGAAAATATTTTTTGTGACATGAAACCAGGCATAAAAATTAGGTAACTGTCAGAGAGGGCACCAGTTTCCATTACTTTGGACTTAGTTTTCAAATAATAACTTACATCCTGAGCCAGAAGACATTAACATCACTTTTCCCATTATTCATCTTCTGTTTAATATTGCTGTGATGATGAGATGCAAAACATTTAAAAGTACACATTAACCCTCTGGTAAAATACTAATAATGAAAAATCAAAGGTCAGTTGTTTAATGGTACAAGTTAATCTCTACTGTATTTTTTGGAGGAGACACAAAGAAACATCAACTATAAATTAAAAATGTTTCAAGACAAATCAGCTGGTATTATATAATTATATAATATGTAATATAATTTTAATTATATAATTATAATTTCAAGTTATTTCTGTATTCCAAGATAACCCTAAATATGTTTATGCTATTCTGAAATCATTTCCAAGACATTCCTTGCTTTTGAATTTAGTAGTTATTATAATGTTGATATTTCAACTTATTACACATTAGTGATTATTTAGCAGTTATTACCTCTTGATGTTTCAAGCCCGCAGCAGAATTCAGGCAAGAGAAAGACCCATTTACAAGAATAATTCTTAACATATATACAAAATTATATATATATTTCCAGCTATTATACACCTTGCTTTTGAAAGCATCTGTGAACTATTTTTATTATAATCAGCTTTAACATTTGTTCAGCTTTTGCCAACGAAGGTGTTGTGTTTGGAAACCCAAATATACTGAGAGAGTAATGTCTCTGAGCCACTTTTCTCAGAGCTTAGCAATCACTTTATGACTCTCAATTACGTACCTAGCAGATCAGTTGTTTTAAGGGTCCCATTCTACAAATTGGGAGCTGAGAGCAAAAATAAACCAGCCCTTATTAGTCAGAATTCAGACCTGAAATATCAAAGGATCAACAGTAGCAGCAGAGAACCACAATATAAACTTTAGAAAGGTAATGGGGATAATATTTTTGAAATTTCTCCTGGTGCAGTTTTGCCTTCTTGATTTGCTAGTTTCTATCCCATAGCCACTCTGCCATTTCTAGCTTAAGACAAGGGAGAGCACTTACCACAGCCTTGAGAAGCAGCAGCATGAATGCAATGGAAATAATGTTCACCAAACCATTGCACTTTCCCCCTCTACAACTACCTTTCCCAGCTCCCACATACTTGCATTTAAGTCTTAGCAGGCCAAAAATACCCAAGGCTTAGAGAAGGTAGAGTTTCTCTTACTTTTCTTAGATTTACCGTCCAAGTTCTATTTCATACTACAGCATTAACAAAAGACAGTATTGACTCTCTTCAAGGGAACATCTTCCCAATCATGGTAACACATACATCAAGGTTTTGCTCTTGTCCTTGATCTTGTTCACAGTCCTGCCTTTTGCCTTCCAATCCCAATCAACACTTTATAGCACTGTAGTCCAACATCACTATATTTCTCAAAGCTGGGGTTATTGCATATTAAGTAACAAGCCAAAGTCCAGGACAAGGCTAGCCTTCCTAGAACGTTCACACAGCTCCCCATCTCCTATAGTCAACTGATCAAAGGAAAACAAGCAGAACTCTGCAGAAAGATGTGCTTTTAAGTTTTTCCTAAATATCTGTTCTATAAGAACCAAAATTCACAAAAACATAGATGTGATAAAAAATAATTCCAATTTAGAGTACTGAATATAATACAATTCTCTCATGTGAATATCTGTGTTTGACCATTTCCATATTGGACCTTCTTAAGTTCATGGCTGGACACTTGATTCAAATATACACAAATTTAAAAACTGAATTAAATGGTTCATTGTTTGCTTCAGAAAAAATTGTCTGGGACTTCCCTGGTGGTGCAGTGGTTAAGAATCCGCCTGCCAGGGCAGGGGACATGAGTTCGAGCCCTGGTCTGGGAAGATCCCACATGCCGCGGAGCAACTAAGCCCGTGTGCCACAACTACTGAAGCCCACATGCCTAGAGCCCGTGCTCCACAACAAGAGAAGCCACTGCAATGAGAAGCCCGTGCACCACAATGAAGAGTAGCCCCTGCTCGCCACAACTAGAGAAAGCCTGCACGCAGCAAGGAAGACCCAACAGAGCCTAAATAAATAAATAAATAAATAAATAAATAAAATTTGCACCAAAGGTAAATTAAAATTTCTGCCTCAAAACAATATACTTGACAAGTAGAGACACTGAAAAAAAAATGCAGAATACACACTATTTTCAAGTGCATACAAAATATTAGTGCATAAATAAAGCATCAACAAATTTTTAAAACTGAAATCATACAGAGAATGTTTTCTGAACATAAAGGAATTAAGCTAGAAATCAATAATTTAAAAAATTAGAAAACCCTCCAGTGTTTAGAATTAAGCAATGTACTTCTAAATAACCCTTGGGTCAAAATCAAGATCACAATGAAAATTAGAAAATATTTTAAATCTAATGTGTGAGATGCGGCAAAACTGTGCTTAAACAGAAATTTACAGGCTTAAATGCATGTATTAGAAAAGAAAAAGGGTAAAATTAATGATCTAAGCTCCATGTCAAAGAGCTGGAAAAAGAAAGCAATTGAATCTGAAATAGGATAAAGGAAACAAGATAGATGAGAGCAGAAATAAGTGAAATAAAAAAGTTTACAATAGATCACATCAGAAAAGCCAAATGTTGGGTCTTTTAAAGATGAATAAAATTGATAAAAAGAAAAGAGAGAAAGCACAAATGGCCAGCATTAGGAATGAAAAAAAGGAAACTACATCAGAGCACATAGACATCATAAAGGTCATAACAGGAGATATCATGAAAGCTTTATACCAACAAATGTTAAAAAAAATACATACTAGACAAAATCCTAAAAACAAACAACAACAACAAAAACGAAACAAAACATAAAACCTATTTACCAAAACTGATATAATAAGAAATTGAAAATCTGGGTATCTCCATACCTAATAAAGAATTTTAAATGATTATTAAAACTTTTTACACAAAGACAATGCCAAGACCAGAAATGTTCCACCTGTGAATTCTACTAAACTTTTAAGAAAGAAATTACACCAATTTTATGCAGACCCTTCCAGAAAATAATAAAGAACATGATTGCCTTGTCTATACAGATAATTAAAAAGAATATAAAAGTAAAGTTTAGAATTAATAAGTGAATTTAGCAAGGGCACTGGATACAGAACCAGTATGAAAATCAATTTATTTCTATAAATCAACAGCTATAATTAGAAAATAAAAATTTTTAAATAATAATTTACAATAGAATCAAAAGGCTTCTAAACCTAAGAAATGAATAAAACAAAGGTCTCCCCCACAAAAATATAACAAACTTCTCCACCAAAAACAACCCCAAGGTGTAAAACATTGTTTAAAGAAAATAAAGAATACTCAAATAAATTTTAAATATATTAACACTAAGTTATTGGTCTGAAAGACCCAAGATTGTAAAAAATGTGAGTCCTTCCCAAATTAATCTTTAGATTCAATGCAATACCAATAAAAATTCCAGCAGGATTTTTGTTTATCTGATTCTCAAATGTATATAAATTTAAATGGCCAAGAAGAGCTACAATCTTGAAGAAACAAGTTGGAGAACTACTCTTACTTATTTTACTGGACATCAGGACTTATTAATAAGGTATAGTAATTAAGACAGTTTTTATTAGTGTACAAATAGACAAATACAGACCAATGGAACAGAAAGAATTTCAGAAGCAGACCCACACATTTGGGTTAAATTTGCTTTATGACAAAGGTGGCACTGCCGAGCAGTGGATAAAGACTTCTTAAATGGTGCTGGAAGAATTAGCTCTCCATATGGAAAACAATGAAACTAGGACCCTTCCCCCTACCGCAAGGAAAAATCAGCTCCAGGTGGACTGCAGATCTAAAGATGAAAGGTCATGTGGTCATGATCCTAGAGCATGAAGAACACCAACAGCAGTAACCATAAAAGAAAAGTTAATTAGTTAGATTACATGAAAATTTAAAACTTAAAACTTAAAAATTTAAAATTTAAAACTTATTTTCAACAAAATATTTTATTAAGTGTGTGAACGAGTAAGCCACCAGGGTAGAGAAAGGAACTGTAGCACATACAGTCGACAAAGGGCTTATACTTCAAATATATAAAGAACTTATACAAGTCATGTGGAAAAGGCAAGAAAATAGAAAAAGGCAAGACTGGACTTGACACTTCACAAGAGACTATTCAAATGCATAATTAATATACTAAAGGGTACTCAACTTCATCAATCATCAAGGAAATGCAAATTAAATCCAAAATATGATGTCATGCTACACACATCAGAATGGGTAAAATTTTTTCAAAGACTAACAATACCAAGTAATACTGAGAATGTAGAACAGCTGGAACTCTAGTAATCTGCTGGTAGAAATGTAAACTGGCACCATTTTGAAACACTGTCTGACAATATCTAGTGAAGGTGAATGAACACATGCACACCCCTTGATACAATTCCACCCCAGGTATATAGGCAACACAAAAAGGTGCCTATGTTTGCGAGAAAACGTGTACAAGAATGTTCATAGTATTCATAGTAGAATATCCACAGTAGCAGTAACTGGAATAGCTAAAAACTGGAAACAATTCAAAGTCCCAAAAGTAGTAAAAAGGATACAAAATTAAATAATTCACTGTCAAGCCATATAATGAAATACAATACAAAATGCAAATAAACAACTTCTACAAAGAACATGAATGATTCCACAAGCGTATGTTGAGTGGAAACAGCCAGATCTAAACATTATTATGCTGGTGGGTAAGTTTTTAAAACATTCAAGACTTTCTAGTGTCACAGTTGGAAGGAGGGAGGGAGGATTATTAGTTGTTGACTATGCTGTATCTCTTGAATAGGGTGGTGTTTATGTGGGTCTGTTCATTTTGTGATTGAGACATACACTTATGATATGAGCATTTTTCTATATGCAGAAGTATATACCTTGTTTGAAGGTTTCTTTTAAAAATATATTTGCAACCTTTAAATAATTTTTTTTAACTATCTCTTCAACAATTGTTCCAAAACAATCATACAGTCAATACTCTCTCAAAGCCATCATAATTAAAAGAAAAAAATAGTTACACGTTAAATGTTAATTTGGAATGATTATAACAGGTCAACAGTGGAAAAGAAATAAAATCCCAAGTATATTAAGGTATTGGTAAATGAAACAGCAAACCTACATAATAGAACCCATCCCTGGTTGATTTTGTCCAAAATTCTTTTCTGTATTAACTTGCTGAAAACAACTGAATGTGACACTCTCTACACAGGCAAAGAAACTCATGTATTAAAAAAAAACAAACCTCTTTTGATTGACTTGTATCATTTCAATGCATTCTTCTTTCGCTAAAGGAAGCAGTCGTGAAGGAAAATGTGTGTAAGTAAAAAAATAATGGAGAGGGCTTCCCTGGTGGCGCCGTGGTTGAAAGTCCGCCTGCCGATGCAGGGGACACGAGTTCGTGTCCCGGTCCGGGAAGATCCCACATGCCGCAGAGCGGCTGGGCCCGTGAGCCATGGCCGCTGAGCCTGCACGTCCGGAGCCTGTGCTCCGCAACGGGAGAGGCCACAACAGTGGCGTACCGCAAAAAAAAAAAAAAAAATGGAGAATAGTTGTACATTTAGATAAGGGATTAAACCAATGCAAAATGAAAATGTGATTTTATTATTCTGGTATTATATAAAATGTTGTCTCCACTAATCAAAAAAGGCCGTGAAAAAACATGACAAAATATGGGAATTATTGAAAACAAAGTAATTCAAAGATGAGGGTTTTTAAGCATTTGCTTTTAAACAGAACTAATTCATTCTTGGTATACAATAACATATGAGATAAGATTTAATTACCCCCTCGGCAAAAATAAACAAGTTCAGACACAACCCTCCTTATCTGCAGACCCATTCGAAGCATTTGGTCTCGGTCCAGAGTTTACTACTTCCAATTCTCTTCATAGTCGGGGTGTACACACCACATGCTTACTCTATTTTCAGGATATTGGTCCTAAGTTGGGTAAGGCACGGATCCTCGGAGTGGGCAACGTAAGTGGTGAAAATCAAAACAGAACTTGAATTCCTTCAAGCTGACTCATCCCACAGAAATATTTAGGGTAGAAGGAAGAAATATTTTACATGGTGTATCTCTTTGGTTTATTTTTGGCATTTGAGGTTTTTTGTTTGGCCGTGTTTTTTTTCTTTCTTTCTTCTTCCCTTCCTCCTTCCCTCCCTGCTCCCTCCCTCCTTCCTTCCCTTCCTCCTTTCCTTCCTTCCTTCCTTTTTGTGTATATAAGGTTTAGAAAGAAAGTTCAGCCTGCTAAGAACAGGTGTCCACTTTCACTTTTTTGGTTGATTTTTCCTGGTGTTTATGTGTATGGCCAAAATATAATCAAGTAATAAGTTTGTTTCTGGTTACAATATTTATAAGAAAGAGGATGAATCCATGTGATTTAGAATAGACTGAGTTTAGGGTTAATTCCTTAAATGATTCTGGCATTTTCAATCTGCTGAATCTATCTTCAAGCCACACTGCATTTCTGAAACTATATTTTATTACACTAAGACTTTACTTTAAAAGTCTTATTGATATGTTTTGGTTGATTGCGGCATAAAATGTACCAATGTCCACATGGTGCTTAACACTGTGAATTATTTTTCCCTTTAAATCTCTTAAACCTTAAATTTGTGTTCAGTGTTCACACTCAGCCATTCCCAGGAAGCCTAGTGAATGTAACACTAAATTTTCACTGCCTCTTTGTTTTTCTTTCCTTGTTTTATATCATATAGAACTTGTTTTACTCGAACATCTTGAGCAGAAAGTGTACTGTCAGGACACCATTAAAAAGGTGGTGGTGCTGATGGGATATAAACAGGGAGCTGAGAGGAAAGAAACAAGTAGCTTAGGAAATGAGAGGGAAATGTCCAATGACAGTTAAAATTTAAGTGACAACATAAGAGGACTCAGCTAGAATTGCTCTATCCCTGACACTCTAAGCCTAGTGCCTGGTACATAGTAGGTGTTCAGTAGTATAATTTGAACTATTATCATAATTAATGATTCTCAGAGCAAAACATGTGGGAAGACCAAGACCAAAAGCTAGTTTGACCAATTATCATATGTGTGACTCTGGGCCTCTTCCTTGATCTTACGAGCCCCTGTTTTTCATCAATAAAAGGATGAAAATACATCCACCAAAAACTTTCACTGTAAAAATCAGAAGAAAAAAATTTATGTAAAGCATGCAAGTATCAAGAAGTAGTAGGCAATCAGCAAATTGTTAACTGTTATTGTTTTCTCAAACTGATTGTTTACGTACACACACAGGTACCTACAATTAGATGTGTGAAAAACGTTGAGGCCAAAATAAACTTTCAAAGAAGAAAAAAGGCATTGAAAGTTGTGTTCATTTTACTATAAGTTGTTAAATGTCCACTGCTGAACAGGTTTCATATAAATATTTCCTGATTTAAAAATGGCTTTCCAATGGCATGGGAGAAAAAGTAATGAGTATGGCTGCCAATTTTCACATCCGGACACTATGGAATGTAATATGGTCCTTATATTCATAATCATTTTCTCTATGGCTCAGTAAAATTCCCTTAGTAGTTATCATTTATTTGAAATAAGGGAAATGATACAGTCAATAATAGTGTTACTTATGCTGTTTAAAAACATGGTGGCTTATATATATGTCTTAAAAGGCTGTTATATAACTTGGCATCCTTTGTAAACTTAAAACTGGTATAACTAGTCCCTTTTTAGCACCTGAGTCACATACTTTTTTTCTAAATCAATATGGCTGTACCCACCAGGTTTGTCAGGGTTGGTCCAGTTCTGGTCAGTATTGAGGCCGTCACCTTCAAGATTATGCATGGACCCTGGGAATTTATATGTGGCTCCAGGAGACCAGGGAATGGACCTGATCCTTGGTGGTCACTACAATCCCATTTACTATTCAATAACATTGTTACTGTCTGATCCTTCACTGTATCTCCACACAGGTCACAGTGTTCTCTTGACAGCCATCCACGGGCACACAGTACTCTCACCCACTGTGGGACTCTCCTCCACAGGAAACTGATCCACAGAATCCTCCCAACAAATACACACAACCATTCCCTCCATTTAGAGGACAAATCTTCAATATCTCATAGAAACTCACCAACTCCAAGTCCTCCATTCTCCCAATCCCTTTCCCTTTACCCATCCCTTCCCCAAATGGCTTACATGTGGTTTGCTTATTGCCTTTAAGACACAAAGTAGTTTTAATTTCCATTGGGACAAGAAATCCAGGAGCAAATTGACAAGACTATCTTGTAAAGGTGATGTGTTATGCAATGTGAGGGGCAGAATGAAAAAAGTTACTTACTGTTCATTCAGTTTCCCATAGAAGCAAGAACAAAGTTGAAGTTAAAATCTCAGTAGCACATTTAATTATTGGCATATGTTGATTTATAAATTAATGGGAGCTATATTTCAATGCATTTGTATTTTTACAGGGATGTACTCTTAGAGAAAATACAGAACAGTAACAAGGTACAACTTCTACACATTTCCTGAATGTGTCAATAGTTCTAGAAAAAGTCTTGGAATTGTCTTTTATTGGATCAGCTTGGTCACATGTCCATCACTGAACCAATCACACTGCCCTGAGGGATGGCTTATGTCATTAGTCAGGTCTGAGTTATTTGACCATCCTAGAGCCAACCAATGAGGTCACTTCACTAGGACCACATAGACCGAGATAATAACAAAGGCACTTTTTCCAAAGTAATATCAGAAAAGAAAACGACTGCCAAGCAAGTAAGAACAGAAGACTCCAAATACAACTTTGAAAAAAAAAATGCCTTTATTTATCTTGCAAGAGATGACTTTATCAGGCAATAGGCCCGTATAATCGGCTTGGTTGTGACTACAGTTGTCCTTAACGTGTAAATTTGGGATCCATCTATATCTCTGCTCCTCGCTATAAAATTCTTATCATTTAGTATATAAAGGAATAAAATTCACAAACTGGAAAACCTCAAGTTCATGTGTTCCAAATCCTATGTCTTATAAATAAAAAAGCTAAAGCACAGAGTAACTGATTCATCAAAGTCATATACATCATGGCATGATAGAAACTAAATCCAGCTTCCTCCATGCTGGATTCTTCCAAGTGAGTTAAATGGCATTTAACATGAATTCAAATGACTGTAATACAATGATGAAAACAACAAGCTCCATTAGAAAGGCACAAATACAGTGTTCTGAGAATTCAAATACAGTAATCATCTTTGGAAAGGAGGCAGGCCACGCATTTCATCTAGATAGCTCAAACTTACCCCTTTGGATGCTCAAACCTATTTTTTATATCATTTTATGTAAATTTTTGAAAACTTGATTAAATTCTTCCCTGCCTTTTTAAAATAGCAACTGATGAACATGATTTGGCCTTTTTGATAACTGTGCCATCATAATGAAACGCTATCACTGCATAATTCTGTAGAACACACACGGTTCTGTGTCTGTGTTCTTAATTTTCTGCTTCCCCCTTTCTTATTTAACATCTGTCACTTCATTACTGCCAGTTTACTTGCCTCTAACATTCCCTCCCCCCTTTCTAATTTGTTACTTATAATCTACTTTGAGCTGGGAAACCAGAAAACCCACAGTTATTACGACTTCGGTTAAGCAAGAATAAACAATCTCTGAGCGAAAGCACATAAGCCTTTAAGAAGGGAAGTCCATGGTTTTAGTCTGGGGATGTGGAAGCTATTTTGGGTACTCAAGGATCTTTTTGGCTTATTTCTGAGTTTGCATTCCAGAAAACAGAGGGTGCTGGGAGTCTGACCCCTGGTCAAGGAGAACGCTACTGTGGATAAACTTTGTAGAGATCTATGAACAAGGGGTTTCACACGGATGCCAGCTTACTGTGCTGCCAGGTGAGCATGGCTGGTGTGGCGACCCGCTCACGCAGAAACACCTTCCAGAACACTCCAGGAAAGCTCCTAGAATACTGGCCATGGTTTAAGCTTTTTAAACTCTGAGCCTAGAGTTGTTTTACATCCCAGTTTCTATTGGCAAGAACATAACTCTCAGTCTAGATCCCCCAAAGTGCTAAATCATTCTGACAGTTTCTGAGATTAAAACCAGGAGTCTCTTCCCTACCACGAGGGTCACCCAAAATGCCTGCAGGCCAACTTCATTGTTGTAAGCCCACAAAAACTACAAGCCAGGCCAAAATTTCCATCTCATCTTACCACAAAATATAGATTTCTGCTTAAACTCCATATTCCTGGGCTTCATCAAAGAATAGAATCACAGTAAAAATTGTAACTCACATTTCACTGGCTCTGGCCTTCGAACCTTCAACACCTTCAGTACCCTACAAAACCCCTGTCAAAGATTTGTGGGGGTCCCCAAGAGTTGCCTCAAAAACAAGAATACTCCTACAGGGCACCCCAGTCTCTAACAAGCTGTGATACGGTTCTTCCATCTTTCACCAGGAACCAAACTTGCCAACTGATGTCCCCAGTTTCAAATAACCATCATCCTGAAGCACCTGAGGGCTCACAAGGTACTTGTCCCCCTTCCTGCTTCACTAAATTAGAGGCATCTCTAATGCTGTAAAAGCTGTGCTATGTGTGTTCCAACAACTTACAAAGCTTTCAGGTCACTAGGTCTCTAATCTGTATAGGACTCGCCCAAGAGTCACGGTTAGGGATGCTTGAACCAGAAGATAAAGCTGAGTGGCAATTACAGTGCTCTACTCAAAAAGACTTTCTCTCTCATTCAATGTCTAGATACAGGTGCCTTTTTCTTCAGGGCAAGGGCTTCCCAAAGGAGAATCCTCATCCACCATGAACAAAGGCTTGCTTCTGGTGAGTTTGTCCAATTTTGTTCCTAAAAAAGTCTCAGAGTTTAGCTCTGGAGGTCGGAAGGAAAGAATGTATGTGAACTGAAATTCTGGTAATCAATATTTTTTTTCCTTCTCCACCATTATTGTAATTGATCTTCATCCACTTGTGGTCCCTAAATTTTAACTTCAAAAGTCATCTTTTCCCTCGTGTGTCAAGTAAATCAATGATCATTGCACGCAATCACCTTGACTTTTAAAAGAATTCCTTGCTGAACTGATTTTATAAAAAGAAAAACTAATTTATTGTAGTACAATTCACCCCTTACTTTGTTTCCCGCTCAACTATTCCCATGATCCATTTTCTAAAAGTGGCAGCCCCATGCACATGATCTCTACTGCTGCTCTGAACCCCAAGTGGCAAAAATAGGTACATAGTAAATGACTAAAAGACCTATTTGTACTCTGGGGAAATGTGTAAAAGTTGCATGCTGTAAATAGTTCATATTTTCTAGAAGAGTACATTCCTATCAAAAAGATAAGTTCATTCAGATATAGTCCCCATTAATTTTCATGTTTTCAAAGCAGATACTATCGTTTTCCCTGTTCCAGCTAAGAGATAAAGCATCCTTCCAGGAAGAGGCAGGGACTAGGTAAATAAACCAGCTGTGTCAAATGGTTGGATACCAAGATATCTCAGGTACTGATATTTCCTTTATAACAAAGTTGGAAATATGTTATAGGCATCCTCAGAATTTTGGAGATTGGATAGCCAAATAGCAGAAGGGTTTGGGGGAGTGAGAAAAGACATTTGCTCAGCCTATGTGGCAAAGCCCCACAGGCCTGACACACCTGTCCAGTCTTCTCAGAGAATACAGAACCCAATCTGTTGTGCCACTGAGGCCCCTGCCACCCTGAGGTCAGGCGCCCACTCAGCATTCTGGGAGAGGAAGCTGAGGGCTAGAATGACTGAGCAAAGATTGCACAGGCACTTTCATGGGGCCTCAGTGTGCCCTCATGTACACAGAGGTGCTCGCACACATAGTATTTGACCATTGCACGCATATGATTCTAGGTGAGCATGCTTCACTTGAAGACAGAGACAGCAGTCTTCTCCCACTGTTTCTTCTTTTATTCCTCCATTTCACTTCCCCTTTCTCCTTTTACTCCTTCTACTTCCTCCTTGCCTGCTTTCCCTTCAGGCATGCCTCCCCCTCCCCTTTCTTCCATAGCCCCTATCACATTTTCCCTCTTTAGCTTCTGACAGGGCTGTAGAGACAACGTCCTGAGTATGTGGGAACTCTTCTCTGGGCTTCCTACATTCATTCCACAGCTAATAAAGTTTCTCGAAACCAAGGATGTTGTTGGAATACAGTCCCCTCATGAATAGCACAATTACTGCCTTGAGTCAAAGGCAGAGTGTAGAGGAGAAATTAGGTGTCCCGGGTCATCCATGGTCCCTTACAGACACAAAGTCACCCTGCCTCCCTCGGGCTCTCATCTCTTGCTTTCCCCAGGCCTCGGACCATTCCCTGTGGATGGCACCAAGCCTCAGGAAGTCTCCTCAGATCTTAAAACCTAACCTGGCCCCAGAGCCACACTATGATTTCACACATTTCCATTATTGCTTTATCCCTGTGTCAACACAACATATTTTTCATCAGCCTCTTGCTGTTTTAATCGGCATTTCAAGGAAGAGAAAGATGTATAGAGGGTTCCGTTTGGAGAACAGGTAATTTAGTTCAGTATTGCCAGGGGTAAGGTGAGTCTCAAATGTTCATTTGTCACTCGCATGAACTACTAAAATTACTAAAATTATTCTACTGAAATAGCTATTCAAATGTTTGAAAAATATGTTAAAAATGAATCTGTGAACACCTGAACCCTGCACCTCTTCTCACATATATAAAAAGAATGCAAGACTCTTTAAATGCCTCTTTTTGCTTTAGTTCTTTTAGGCATTGAACTGCATGTTCTTTTATAGATCATTCTTATTTCTCTTCTGAGAACAGGAAAATGGGAGACACTTTAAGGGATTTTTTTCAATTAAAATGAGTTGCAGAAAACTAAGAAATGTAACACTTCATTAGCAAGCATTTAATTTCCTAGCTTTTTATTTTTAAGGAAATTAAAAAACCGTATGCTCTCTGGTACCATTTGTGTTTTTCAATTGAAGTATACATTATAACCTAGAACAGGGAACTTTTGATAAATATGATGTATTAACAAAAGACTTCAACCAGAATTACTAACTGTGATTTCTGCCATTTAATGCTGATGAGTATAAGCTGTTTTTGCTTGAAGAAGCAAGAAGAATGATTAAAAAGCATATATTAGAAACTGCACACACTATTGATGGAAGGTTTTAGTGTGCTGCCTTAAAATGGTGGATGTCTAACTACAGTTACTTATTTAAGGTACCTCTAGGTAAGTAAAAATAAAATGTTTATTTTTAATATATTTTTAAAAGTAATATTTATAACAATGCCCTCTATATTATAAAAGCTTACCCAATCACAAAACATTTTGCTTTTTGATAGCAGTTTTAGAGATCATAATACAATGCGGTCAGTTCTAATGCATTCAGAATGGCTGAAGAGAGTTAACAATTGTTTGATAAGCTGAGAGATTTCATGTTATATACATTTCATGTTATATGTTACATGTTATATATATATTCAAAATTCTTACAGGATTCAAGTGCAGTCAAAATATAAAGCCACTCAGGAACAAAATTTAATTTTTTCATGATGATGGTTCAAAAATCATTTGAAGATCTGGTAGTTTGTGGGTTATTGCTATGTACAGCCATTTTCATTGTACAATACATGCATTTCAAGTCTATCTGTTGGGGCTTCCCTGGTGGCACAGTGGTTGAGAGTTCGCCTGCCGATGCAGGGGACACGGGTTCGTGCCCCGGTCCAGGAGGATTCCCACATGCCGCGGAGCGGCTGGGCCCATGAGCCATGGCCGCTGCGCCTGCGCGTCCGGAGCCTGTGCTCCGCAACGGGAGAGGCCACAACAGGGAGAGGCCCACATACCGCAAAACAAACAAACAAGTATATCAAGTCTATCTGCTGGGCATTTTACAGAGTACAATATGTTTGAATTCTGCATAAAGGGAAGTTTAACATAAATTCAAATTCTGCAACACGCTATCTCCTGGCTTTTGGATGTCAAGCCATTGTCCCAACATTAAGCATCTAAGAAACAGCCCCACAAGAAAAATAAAAACTATTAATAAATGTCAAAGATTGTAATGCAGTATCCTGGAACTAAATTAATATCTCTGCATTCTCTCCTAAAGAGAACAATATAAACTCTATCCTTTTTTCCTCACTTCCTTTTCTTTCTTCTGGTCTTTATTTATTTATTTTTATTTATTTATTTTCGGTACGCGGCCCTCTCACTGGCGTGGCCTCTCCCGTTGAGGAGCACAGGCTCCGGGCGCACAGGCCCAGCGGCCATGGCTCACGGGCCAGGCCGCTCCGCAGCACGAACCCGTGCCCCCTGCATCGGCAGGCGGACCCTCAACCACTGCGCCACCAGGGAAGCCCTCTTTCTTCTGGTCTTTAGATCAGACCAAAATTCTAGTATATTCTATCTGCATTTTGATCTTTGAATGTGACATCTAAGTATTAACAACGTTTTGTACATGGCATTATATTCACTTATAATTGCACATATAATCACCACACGTTAACCAGCATAACTCCTGATCGAAGTAAGCCACTTACACATGATTTCAAAAGCTTCCTGAACTACTTCATCCAGGCCCCTTTCAAATGAGCCTTTCAAATTTACTTTTAATTAAAAAAAAAAAAACCTAGAGCTCCTCTCCAGGTCGTGTTAGTCACAGTTCAGCATTTTTTTCTCCTTTTTTCTTTTTCTTTTTAATTGCCAGGAGAATGCCTGTCTTCTATCAACTCATTCATAGTCTATTACCAATGCTAAAGATTTTTAAATACACATTCCTGAAAAATTCACAGGTCTCTTACTCAATGTTTCCTGCCTTTATTTCCTTTAAATAAAATATTTTCCACTTCACAAGTCTAAGCAAATATAATGAGCAATTTGTAACAAAGGGTGACAATCTAGAGACAGAGTATATGCATTTTACATGCTGACTACAAAAAAGATGGAAATTTCAGCTGAGCTCTTTATCTGCCACTTACCATTCTTAGAATAATGGCTGATAATGACAGAAATCACACTGGCTAATAGCACTATTAACATCTTCCATGTTAGCTTACACTCTTGCTATATATGAGTTCCTTTTGTAAATTTTTAAAGTTCTATCTGGATTTTCTATGGAAAAAAAAAAGAAACATGACAATTTGGGGAATTTAATTCATAAGCCACAAACATTCACCAGCTTGCAAGATGCCCTCCATCTTTAGTGTTCCATTGTTAAAACCAGAAGATTTGACTTTGTATTCAAACCATAATTTTGTTTTTCACAATTCTTTGAACCTGATCTATAAAAATCTCTTATGGATCTAGTGGGTCATTAAGTGGTACAATAATCATTAGATGTATTTATCTTTCTGAACCAATGTGAGGCCAAGACACAGGGTGACAGTGATGCATATGTCTTTCCAGAAGGCTGCAATTTCACAGACCCTCTGGGCATTATTTTCTAGTATTGACGTGAATACACTTTTTTTTTTTTTTTTTGGCCGCATGGCTTGTGGGATCCTACTTCCCCAACCAGGGATTGAACCCAGGCCCCTGGCAGTGAAAGCACGGAGTCCCAATCACCAGACCGCCAGGGAATTCCCAGAGGATCCTTTTATTTATTTATTATTTTTTAGTAGATTTTTATTGGAGTATAATTGCTTCACAATACTGTGTTAGTTTCTGTTGTACAACAAAGTGAAATCAGCCATATGCAGAAGGAGGGGATACACATACATTTTTATTAAAGATACAAAACCATCATGAACAAAATGTCCTATGTAAAATGTTGTAGTTTTTGTTTACTTGTTTGCTGTGTTTTGTTTTTGTGACTTTAAAAGAACACAATTAACTTACAGAAAGAACACCAACTGGAAAATCCACAATTAGTTATGTAGCTCTTTTCCCTGAGGAATCTTTGCACAATTTATTTTGGCTTTTTTCTCTTTCTTATGATGAATCAAAGGGCCTTTGCAGAGAGAAAAAAACAAAACACCTAGGTCTTTTGAGCTAAGATGATTACAGCAGAAAAGAGTGGATTCATTTCTTGAAGATGGGGTAAGTTAAGAACACAGTTGTCATAGCTTGACTAGAAAGGGATTTTGCTGCCTAAAAGATATGGCATGTTTGCTTTCTGTAATTGTGGACACAAATAATCCATTTGCAGCAACATTTCTCAATTTATTGTTTATAAGCCAGCTTCAATTTAAATCAACAGAATAAGTTCCAACAGCACATTTGTTAGTGATTGGGAGCTCAGACTGTATTTTAACATAGATGAAATGTTATGAATATTGTGTAGGCAGCTAGGCAAGACCACAAAACTTCTTTCATATTTTCCATCATTTTGATGTGTTTATCAAGCACCAATCAGTCACAACGTAAGAAACTGGGGATGCTGATATAATAGAGAAGACCCACCTCCCCAAGATGCTCCAGATTTATACCAGGGAGACATACCCAGGTTTTTCAACAATGATCTATATGAACTGTCTCCCCCCTCAAAAAAAAATATATTTAGGCAAATAACTCAACGTAAAGAAAATATCTCTTTAAAAGTACACAGTCAAGTATATCGACTTATCTTCTATTACTATAGAAATTGAACTAAGTTCATTTGCATGCTTCATGCAGCAGTGAAACAAGTGGAGCTGCAGGCAGATTTCCCAGTGCTGCTGGTTTTCTGGTTTGTGCTGTTTGGGTTATTCGAGCAAGCTGGGGCTCCAGGCTGCGGGGCTGCCCCCGGCCTGCACGGGAGTCAGGGTACAGTGAGACAGGAAGGGCTATATAGTTAGAGTTACCTCCCCTGGCAATCCTAGGGTTACAGGGTGGTTGAGTTTATGCAGTGAAGGTCCCCCATAACTGCCTTATTCAAGATTAATTTCCCCTTGGGCTTCCCTGGTGGAGCAGTGGTTAAGAATCCGCCTGCCAGTGCAGAGGCACAGGTTCGATCCCTGGTCCAGGAAGATCCCACATGCCGCGGAGCAACTAAGCCTGTGAGCCACAACTGGTGAGCCTGCGTGCTGCAACTACTGAAGCCCGCGTGCCTAGAGCCCATGCACCACAATGAAGAGTAGCCCCTGCTCGCCACAACTAGAGAAAGCCAGTGAGCAGCAACGAAGACCCAATGCAGCCAAAAATAAATAAAGTAACTAAAATTTTTTTTAAAAAGATTAATTTTCCCAATGAAATAAATAGGAAGTGTGGGGGACACATCCTGGCCTGAATAAATCTACAATCTTTAGAATGTATTTTTGCTTAAGACTGCTTTTTAAGTTTTCTCAACATTATCGCAGATATTTTACAAAGCGTTCCCTCTTAAATAAGCGTGGCAGTAGTTTTCTGACATCTAACTTTGGTTCCAGAGTTACTGGCACTCAAGTGAGTTGTCCGGCACTAGCTCTATCTCCACCTCAAAGTATAATAACCATGAAGGTTAAAAGAGAGTAAAATAGCAAACGAACCCCTTCCTCCAAGAAGTGGCAGTCTCTGTAAGACTGTGACGTGGTTAGCTGTCATATCTGTTTTCTAGCTATAGAAATAGCCTAGTTTGTCATTTACTGGGCCTGTCAGCACTATACAAGTCTTGATTTTGTTGGTTCTGTTTTTGTTTTTAATTTGGAGCATAGGTGGAAACTCTCTGGATCTAGATTTTCAGCATAAATGCAGAACATGCAAGCAGCACCGCAGGTTCCTCCTAAACTTTTGGGTTGTGAGAAAGAGGTGTGAATTGGGAGACTGGGATTGACATATATACATTAATATGTATAAAATGGATAAGTAATAAGAACCTGCTGCATAAAAAATGAATTAAATTTTAAAAAAAAGAAAAAAAGAAAGAGGTGCGAGAAAAGTTACCACAGTGATGTCACTCCATTTTCTAATTTGATGTAACAGTAAGATTTCATTAATATTTTAAGTCATATTTCAAATTATTATAATTCATAGTGGTATAAAATATGGTCAGTTTCAGGAGTCCTCACAGAACAAGTACCCTGTTTTTACTCTGCATGGTATGGTCTGTGATATGGGGGTTACACCTTGGACTTCACATGAGGGAAGGAGTTGGTTTTGAAAGAGGAGGAAGAGGAAGTGATAGCAAGGGTCGGAGGGAAGGAAAGGTTTGTGCCCTGCAGCCTGACTGGCTTGATTCGGCAAGCGTTCTCACCTAGGCCTCTGCCCAGTAAGCTGAAACTAAGGCCAGGCTCTCATTCTGGAGAGTCCAACATGCCTGGGAAACCTGGGCCTGGGAAAACATGCAACAGGATGATAAACTTGTAAGTTCAGCACCACTTACATGCTTAAGAGCCTCTTTATTCAGTCAATTTAGTTTTGTTTGGAAAGAGTCGAATGTTCAAATCAGTATAATAAAACACTGAAGAAAGGGTATTTATAAAAATAAGAGAAATTTGAAAATGTGATTTTTAAAGAGCTATCCCTAGAAAAGTACTGATTTGTGACCTAAACCTTTTCTTTAAGCCTTGATTGTGACTGGTACTCTTTTGTGTATCTCCTTTTCTCTTTTCAGTAAATCTTAGATTTTTATCATTTTGGTATGGCATTCTGTTTTTCAAAGCTTTATCATTTCTCTACTTTAAAGTAAAAGAACGTGTATGTGGCTTTCTCTACATAATCCCAGTGACATTTTAAAAAAATCCTTTTATAATTCCCTCTACTTAAACCTGATGCTTTTATCAGTGCCTCTTGGAATTGTTCAGGGGGGTTATTGCTATGAAAACCTATGCAGAAACTTTTATGTTCTTGTCTACCAGTACCCAGAGATCCTTTTTCTCCTGAACGTTTTGCAGCACATGGCTACTGACAGCACATTCCTTTTGAATTTAGTATCTGAGCTGATTACCTTACATTTCTATATATTGAATTACAGATGCCACTTCTTTACATATTCTCTTTCTAGTCAGCCAATTTCCTCAGTTTTATGGCATCCTTTACACCTAGCTTCCCCCACCATCATTTCATGTCATTTGCACACTTCATCACGTCAATTCACGTTTCATTTTGCAAGTGATTGCTCCATTTATATATTTTAATTGTCTTTAATGCTTCATGTGAGGTTCTACAAGATGCTTTTATAAAGCAGAAGTTAAAATTTTAACTAGGTGAAACTTTTATTTTTTAAATCTCTTCAGTATTTTTCATTACAGTAAAAATATATACCAAGTCTCCTGAAAGTGTTAGCTTTGGGGTCTGTGACTCTTTTAACACCTTTTAATGATTAGGTACATTTTTGGCAACTAGACTTTAGATTTTTGTCCAAGATAAAGCTGCTTTAGGGAGTAACCATTGTATTTGGAACATGGCATTTACCTAATTGTATTTGGAATCCCAAGAAAACAAGTTACATAAATCTCTGTAACTTTTCTGGGCAGAATTTTCTGATAAAATTATTAGTATTCAATTTCCCCTGTACTTTAAAATAGTTCTAAATTATGACATTTTCCTGGTTAAAATCAAGTATAATTATATAGTGATATGGATTTCTTAGACTTTTATCATCTGGACATTCTAAACCAGGGCACGAAAATGTTTAAATTGCAGTTTTTCCAATTTCTAAATTCCTTTGTTCTTATGTCCTTATTTTATTCTGTGATTACATTTCTAAGTTACACAATTAAAAGGTAACACTAGGAGATCCTCATTAGACTGTGGACTCCTAGAGGGAAGAGATTCCATCTTATTTATCTTTGTAACTCTGGTACCCTTTTGGAGAACAGCCCTGCTAGCAATATAAAACAGATTTATCAAACTGATTTTTTAATGCATTAATTTTTTTCCCAAACAGTTTTAGTGCATTCTTTATTTCCTATTAAATTCACTGCCATCCTCAGGTTTTTCTCATTCTGTTCTCCTATTGCATTTTGTATCACATTCTCCATTGTAGAATCAAACATATTTTACTATTTTAAATTAAATTTTATTATACAATATATACTCAAAGCAGAAAAGTTAGGAAATACAAAACCAAAATGTCTCTGAATTCCTCACCCAGAGACAGACATGCTGATCTAAGTGAATATAATGCAAGCCTTTTCCCCCTGCATACAAATACAACAAATATATGCTGTATGCATGTACAAAAATAGGGATCATATTACCTATGCTACTTTGCAACATCTGGAGCATCTCTATAGGTCAATAAAGATGCAATTATAGCATCATTTTTAGTAATGGCATTTTGTTCCACTACAGATTTTCATATAAGCTATTTGCTAAAATGCTGTATACTGGCAGCCCATAACTCAGGGCCTACAACTACTTTGATTTTTCCTGCACATAATTTAAAAAATTGGAAAACAGCTTACAAAAATATGGATTTCCAGTTTATTTTGATAAATCAAAAACTCTGGTAAGCCTGAGCCAACACCCCTACAAGAGCAACCATCTGCTAGAGCTGCCTGCATGGTTTACCACACTCCCAATTCACCACCAATCCCTATTGTCCTACACCCAGCCTACTTCACTAATTTCCGTTACCTTTCACTGGCTAACTTCTTCTGAGTAAATAACTCCCTATCTGGGGGGATTTTTCACTACTACAAAAGCCTTATGATGAAGAACCATTTTTATACATTCATCTTTGCACATTCTTCTGATTTTTTCCCGTAGGATGAGTTCCTAGTTGTGGACCTGCTGAGCTAAAGAATATTTTTAAGTCTTGATTCCTCTCATCAAATTAGTCTCCAAAAAGTTTTTACAGTTGTACATTCCTATCATCAGATCCTGTGAACACGTTTCAACCCACTAGCCCTCCTCTCCTCTGTTCACATGGGCCACAGTATTCTACTTATGCTTTATTGATCTGGAAAGGATAAACAAAATGATAATACTGTCAACAAGGGTGAGGCAGAGGGGGGCCATCCCATACTTGCATAAATCAGTATGTCTCTGGCAGATTGCCTGAATTATAAGTATTCACATACTTCTCCCCTATTAGAGGATAGTTGCTAAAACATTGTTAGACATGGAATTTTCAGTCTATTCATTTTCATTAATCATAATACAAAACTACACATTTGCACAGATTCCCTGGCTGTACTTCTATTCTGTTCATCTTCTTATGTAACTGAGGAAACTTAAAGAAGAAGGCTAAGCTAAGGATACTTTGCCTTTTTTTTTTTTTTCGGTACGCAGGTCTCTCACTGTTGTGGCCTCTCCCGTTGCGGAGCACAGGCTCCAGACACGCAGGCCTCAGCGGCCACGGCTCACAGGCCCAGCCGCTCCGCGGCATGTGGGATCTTCCCAGACCGGGGCACGAACCCGCGTCCCCTGCATCGGCAGGCGGACTCTCAACCACTGCGCCACCAGGGAAGCCCCCGATATTTTGCCTTTTAATCCCTTAGCTGAAACCATATGGTGAGTTTACTTTATGTGAGAAATTCAGTTTGCATGTTATTGTCCTTTGAGGGAAGACTTCCTAATTCCATGAGTTTGGTTGATTTCTACACATCCTAGGCTATTAAAATAGTTCTGACAATGAGAGAGAAAACAATGAGGAAAACACACTGCAATGTGTTAGATTCTGATTTATTTTCATACAGATTATGGAAGGCCCATAATTAAGCCCA
This sequence comes from Monodon monoceros, assembly GCF_005190385.1. Lineage (NCBI taxonomy): Eukaryota > Metazoa > Chordata > Mammalia > Artiodactyla > Monodontidae > Monodon > Monodon monoceros. Next base: position 114,991,970 of record NW_021703767.1, on the reverse strand, counting down.
GTCCTAAATTGTCACTTTCTGAGGGACTGGGAACCGCAGATTTCTTCTGCATTTCACTACACACACCCCTCTCCCATACTCACCTTCTAGACTTACAGATGATGTTCAATACATATTTGTTAAATCCAACGAATTTCACAGTTAAACAAATTAGTTCTCTTAAAAGAAAAAACTTTCCTGGTGTTTTACCCAAGTTTCCCCTTAATGACAATTAGGTCCATAATTGCTCATCTGTTCAATCAATTCTGAATCTCATCACAAGAGAAAAGATTTCAGTTTTGAAATAATAGAAGAAAGGGTGTGTGAGAGATAATGTTCTTTAGTTTTAAAAAAGACTAATAATTCAAATAATTTCAAATAATTGTTCAAATAATTTCATCAGCTATATCTATAGCTATACACACATATATATTTTACATACATTTACACACAACCACATATATATATAATCACTTAAGTCATAGATAGAACTATAGTATACTCCCTGCTTTTGCAGACAATACTATTTGCAAAAGATTGTCATAGTTAACAATAAATATCTCAAAATATCACACATCCATGAAAATTCCTAAAGAGAATAAACTTTCCATGGGCAAAATATATCTTTGGGGGTGATTATATTTCTCCTTCCCCAGTAAATCCTGGAAGCCATGGCAACTTCCAAACATCAAGAGAGACATCGAGGAGACTAATTTCTTTTCTACCATAAGAAGATATTGATGGGGCTTCCCTGGCGGCACAGTGGTTGAGAGTCCGCCTGCCAATGCAGGGGACACGGGTTCGTGCCCCGGTTCGGGAAGATCCCACATGCCGCGGAGTGGCTGGGCCCGTGAGCCATGGCCGCTGAGCCTGCACGTCCGGAGCCTGTGCTCCTCAACGAGAGAGGCCACAACAGTGAGAGGCCCACGTACCACAAAAAAAATAAATAAAAATAAATAAATAAAAGAAGATATTGATGAAAGATGCTCACATCAGCATACACTGCAGCATTATCACCAATGAAAGTTTTTTCCCCAAGAAATAATAGAAATAGAGATGAGCTAGGGTTGCTTTATACATCATATTTTGAATTGTGAATTTTTTCAGGTGACTAAACTGAAGGGTAGAAGATGGGAAGTCATTTGCCATTTAATCCATTTCATTTAAAGGATCACTAGCTATATTTAATGACATCCAAAAGTAAACTCTTCAGAAGCTGAAATACTAGGCTAGGAAGGCAAGCAGTAGAATCCGGAAGGTTATTCTAGTTTTATTTCATTTTGTTGAAGGGCAAAGGAGCTTTTCATTCATAATAAGAAACTGACCCCAAAGTGACAGAAGGTAAAAACTATTCCAGGCTCAAGGAACCCGAGTTGACAATTGATATCTATCCACAAGAGCAGCAAATTGTTTCCTTCTATAAACATTCAAGACAGAGCCTCTGCCTCTTATGAAGGTAGAAACTGTAGAGGTTATTAATTCACCTAAATAATGTGAGAGAGTTTTATGTAGCAAAATATTAGCAGACCAGGTACTTGATTTTGTGCAAACAGTTCTTAGAGATTATATGATGCACACTTTTCAAAGGACCTGGGACTCACCATGGACCTATTTCATTGAACATTTCCAACACCCCACTGTAATTGGGCCTTTTTATTCAAGAGTAGCTCAATTGCATCAGCATTGTCAAATTGCATAAGAACATCAAATTCTAAAACTTTTTCCTTGTATTTTTGTATCTTAAATTTGCATACTAGTCTATTTTTTTCCTTTAATTTCAGGTGAAAAAATATACGCAGATAATATCTGTCAAAAAGCTGTGTTTGGTAATTAGGTAGCTATTGCACAGTTGGGTGGTTTAGCTAGCATCAGTATGTAATATTTTTAAAACAATTCTTTATTGGGCTATAACTGTCTTTGTTACAATACTGTATTTCCTATTGCTTTTTCTTTTGTATTTCCTATTGCCTTTCCTTTTTTCTAGAGCCCTTCTTCCTAACTGCTAAGATTTCTGGCTTACTCATGTGGAACACCTTCAGTCTTACTGAGGTAGTAGCTGAATCTGAGAATCAGTCATTATCAGTGGGACACAAGACAGGGGCATGACCTGCCAAAGGCCACCCTTAGTTCTTTGTCAAGCTGCATGTAGAGACATCCATCACTGGAGGTTTGGCATTGTTTCCCCTGGCAGGTGGGAATGGGAGAGAACTGCATATGCTTCAGGTTGAAAATCAGTGCCACACAGAGCCACTGTTGTTGACCATGAGTATGTGGTATCCCTCATGTACACTTGCATAGAAAAAGTTGAGAGCTACTCTTCTAAATTCCACCCACCCAGAGGTATACTTACAGCTCTATTCCTCTTCAAGCACCATGTGCAGTATGTAATGTGTTCAAGAAATACTGTTGAATAAATGAATGAATCAGTGCACAAATGAATGCAAGCTTTTCACATCAACTTGAAACTTAAACATTTGATTGAGTCTAAAATTCATGAAATCATTGTGGGACAGGTGATTTCACAATAAACACTGCTCCTAAATAAAACAATCTGAGATCTCCATAAGTGAACTAGTAAAATGAACATTAATTCTTTGACATCTCAATTAAATCAGGACTCAAATTAATCACAGGTTATAACCTTGTCGGGAGAACAAGATAGCTGTCCTTTCCACCCTTTCTGAAGCCCCTAATTTTTCCAGAGCAAGTGTGGATCCATTGAAGGGAAAATCAATTCAGAAGATGCATAAAAATGACCCTTCAATGGATCACCACTTGCTCTAGAAAAATTAGGGGTTTCAGGAAGGGTGGAAAGGACAACTATCCTTCTACCATCCATGATCCCTCTACCAGCTACCATACTGCTTCAGCTCTAGTTTCAGCCTTTAATTAAGCTGATCGCTGAGAAGTCAACATGGCTAAAGGCAAAAGTGGTTCCTCGTGACTGAGACAGCTAGCTGTCACCACACTGGGTGTTCCTTCCTTCCATAATATAAGTTGTCGTTAAGAAGTGGCTGCCCAGCCAGAGACTACATTTTCTGGTTCTCTGTGCATCTAGGTGGGGGCAATGCAACTAGTTCTTGCTAATGGGCTGTCAACAGAAGTAAGCTGTGTCACTTGAGAGCTAAAATATTTGAAAAAGTAAATGTGCCTTCTCCTCCCTCCCTCTTTCCTCTTTTGCCAGCTGGACACAAGAGTGACAAAGTCTTAGGGGATGGCAGAACCACAAGATGAAGAGTCTGGATCCTTGAATCATTGTATGGGCACAGAAGAAAGGCATTTCCAATCAGAAATACACTTACTGGCCCCTTAAGTGAATAAGAAATAAACCTGTGCTCTGTTAAGCCACTGAAACTTGGAGAACTACTTATTACAGCAGCAAGGATTATACTAATAAATACAGTCCCCTTCCCACTGCACTTTATGCTTCAGCAATAACAACCTGTGTGCCGTCTCCCAGATGGACCGTGCAGGTTCATGCTTCCCTGTGTGTATAACGCTGAACCTTCTGCTTATAATACCTCATTTTCTCCACCTACTCTTTCTCCTTTCTGGCCCTTTGTCCTTGATCAAGTTATATTAATCCTTAGAAACCCAGCTCCTATGGTTCAGTGAAGCATAATTCTGTCAATGGGCTCCATTCCTGCCATGTGCTTCCTTAGTTTGTACATAATTCCACTTTTGCACATGTTACAATATTTTAGAATTCTCTGTTTAAAGTATATCAACCATACAATATACACATTTGTCATGTTTCTACACTCTGAAGGTCCTAGTAGGGTGATGCTACAGAAAAGCACTATATGCTAGGTTTATCTATCTAATTAGGACTTTGTTTATTTTAAGTTAGTCTGATCCATGGAGGATCAGAAACAGAATCTGTTAGCCACTGGAAGATGGGGACAGCAATGAAGGGAAGGAATCCTGGTGTGTACTGCTGTTACTGAATAAGTAACACAAGCTTGCAAATAAGAAAACAAGAGATAAAGACACAGACCTACTAGAGCATGGACTTGAGGATATGGGGAGGGGGAAGGGTAAGCTGGGACGAAGTGAGAGAGTGGCATGGACATATATACACTACCAAATGTAAAATAGATAGCTAGTGGGGAGCAGCCGCATAGCACAGGAAGATCAGCTCGGTGGTTTGTGACCCCCAAGAAGGGTGGGATAGGGAGGGAGGGAAGGAGGGAGACGCAAGAGGGAGGAGATATGGGAACATATGTATAACTGATTCACTTTGTTATAAAGCAGAAACTAACACACCATTGTAAAGCAATTATACTCCAATAAAGATGTTAAAAAAAAAACAGAATGAATGAAAGAATGCAGGTGGCTGATTCACTTCAGTGTGCAACAGAAACGAACATGGTATTGTGAAGCAATTATACTCCAGTAAAGATCTATTACAAAAAAAAAAAAGAAAACAAGAGAAAATCACGTGCACTTCTATAAATTTCTAAATTTGGCAGAAGTTCAAGGAAAACAGGATCTTGATACAGTGGCAAGGTCTGATTCCCTAGGTTATTAACAGTAGTTCAACATAAGGCCTTTATGGAATGCAGTATTTGTATCTTAATATGTAAACTGTTAATTTAAAAGATGTAATCTTGGCTTTTGCTGGAATTTTTGTAAGGATTAAATGAGGTAATACATGTGAAAGCATCTAGAATAGGACCTGAAAGATAGTGAGTATCCAGTAAATGTTGGGTAAATGTACCTACAGAATGATGTCAATGACTAAAATAATCGCTATTTTTTAAGCCAAATCCATGTGGTTTTATAACCTAAGTGTTGTCCTGATTTTTCCTCCTCTTCATCCTTTTTAGAGGCAGGGTTGGAGGATGATACATGAGAGGAGAATAAGAAACACTGTGGACAGTCATAAGACATTACAAGGTGAGGGAGCCTATTTACAAACTTATCGGCATCCTTCATTTGGCGCAAATTTGAGACAAGTTGTTTTTCAATTTAGCAACAGAATCTCTCGTTGAATGTTTTTTTAAATTATATTTTATTCTAGTGACTAGTTTTACACTGGTCCCCATAAAATGTACATTATTAAAAAAATACAAAACCTCATTTGATAAGCCTATTACCTTATGCTCATGGCTGCCAGCTTTATTCTATTGAATTCAAATTTGCCTGTGGCAGTGCTTCGTATCTAATTTGTGACTTTTACAAGGTGAACCTTGCATCATTTTCCTTTGCCTCTGCTTTCATTTATCTAAATGAAAACAGTTTCTCTTAATGCATAGGTTTGCTTGATAAGCCATTAATACCACAGACGGGCCCTGAAATGCTCATAAAAAAAAGCATCACAATAAATATTTATTGTTGTTTCACCCAGACGCACAAACCCCACATATCTTTAATATGGCTGGCTACTTGATTTCTCTTTTAATAGAGCTTATTTACTTGATTTCATTTTCTCAAATAATTGTTCCTCCTCTGAGGGTTATTTGAGGGGAAGGGGTGGGAGAAGGGGTGGAACAAATACTGAAACATGTGGGAGTTAGGCTAGTGGTACATTCAATTGATTAGAAGAATGAAATGAAATGAAGGCCAAGTGTTTTGAGCTTACATGGATGAACTTGTATGGAATTTATCTAACTCAGAAAAATATCTGTGTTAAACACAGCATTTCACAAACACAGCTTAGGGAAAAACAAACAGACTTCTTAGCTTACGAAATTTCACAGAGAATAATTCTCAATGGGAAAAACAAATCATGGGGAAGCTAGTGGTGTTTTCTTTAGCTTCTATATCATTTATGGTTGGTGCCCAGTGTATTTTTAAATCATATTTACATTCCAAATAACTTCTACTGTGTCACGAGCAATATTTGTACAACTTTGAAAAAAATCCTTAGGATTTACTTAAAACAATAAATTTCATTAAACAACGTGAAACTACTTCAAAAATTCCATATTTGTTGGCAGAACCCTGTGAAGGGTACCTCACTAGACACATAGTACCTGAGGGTCCAGAGTCCATGGTTTCACAGAAAAAGCCACACATCAAAGCACCAAGAACACAAAGAGGGGCAAGTCGGTCCAGTGTGGGTATCAGAGGGGCTTTCTTGGATGAGATGGCAATTAAACTGGGCTTAAAGAATGTGGCAGTAGTGGGCAAAAAGGAACCTGGAGACAAAGAGCTATATAAGAGGGTAAAACATGAACCAAGTTTGCCAGGTATGACAGAGCAACATGTACAAGGGAGACTACAACTAACTCTATATTGCTAGAACATGTTTTAACTTCCTTTCCTTGATGGCATTTAAGGACACTGTTTCCTGGAATTATATTTCTTTTACTACTAGTTCTTAGGCGGGAAGTTACTCGGTTAAATCATGATTTTTTTAAGTACATATAATTTCGAGGATGAAAATATGGAAAACTCTTTCTAATGCCCCTTGCTGCAGAAGGAAGCCTAATATATATATATATATATATATATATATAAAATTATATACACATATATAACTTTAAAATATTAAATATTTGATATTAAAATATTTACTACATATACGACTGAGGCATCTGATCAATTGTGAAAGCTGTAAAAAGAAAAAGGAGCATACTGAAAAAACTAAGGTTTACTTTAAAAAAAATTAATCATCAAAACTAAGAAAACTTTTTTTTATTTGGAAGCATTTTACTGAGCTTTTTGTAATTAAGGGAGAACTTGGGGTGAGTGAAGAATCTTTATTTAAAAGGATGACTTTAAAGAAAGTTATTTGAAGACACTGTAAATAAAAGTATATTTAATCTATTTAAGCTTAGATTTAAGAAATCCCTGGTGCATCATTTGAGCCAAATGAAAATTACCTCCTATAGATTCCTCTAGATATTTCCCTGGAAATAGCATCTCCTGGGAACCAAAAGAGATATGACTAATACTGGGGAAGCATACCCCTACTACAGAGAAAATTTAGTTTGTATTTCCATGGGGTTTTCCATGCTGATTGTATAATATTTACTTGTTAACAGAAGAGGTTCATTTCTTATTTCCTCATTTTTAATCCACTCAATTTCAGGAGTTATATGCATTTTGCATTTATTCCAATTCTTAGCAAGTGATTTTTTTTTTTTTTTTTTGCGGTACGCAGGCCTCTCACTGCTGTGGCCTCTCCCGTTGCGGAGCACAGGCTCCGGACGCGCAGGCTCAGCGGCCATGGCTCATGGGCCCAGCCGCTCCGCGGCATGTGGGATCTTCCTGGACCGGGGCACGAACCCGTGTCCCCTGCATCGGCAGGCGGACTCGCAACCACTGCGCCACCAGGGAAGCCCCTTAGCAAGTGATTTTATGTGGCTCTTCTAATTAAAGCTGCCTAAACTGCAGAAGAAAATAATTTACATTTTGTCAGAGGAGCTGAGAATCTGAAAAGGATTCTAGTTTTATACATGGAACATAGTGCTAGGACCAGCATTAATCTTGCAAAAGCAGATTTCGAAAATCTCATTTCTCTGACCAGAGTAATGTCGGGTGAGCTCAAAAGTACTCAGAAAATTCTTTTATGATGAACTGTAGCAGGCGATCTACTTAACAGACTTCAGTAACCTTTCCTTATGTATAGATATTGATTTCATAATTGGATTGTGAACTCCTTGAAGGTAGGAATTACTGTGGTATCTACCACTCAGAAACTGACTTTTCCTCTGAAATCCATATTTCCAATTTTTGTATTGTCAACAAATGCTGGCTACTGTCCAGTTTTTTTTTTTAAGACTACCTTTTTAGAGCAGTTTAAGGTTTACAGCAAAATTGAGATTTCTCACATACCCCCTGCTCCCACGCATGTGCCGACTCCCCCATTACCAACATCGCCCACCAGAGGGGTATATTTCATACCAATTGATGAACCTACCTTGACACATCATAGTCACCCGAAGCATAGTTTACACCAGGGTTCACTCTTGTAGATTCTATGGGTTTGGACAAATTTATAATAACATGTATCCATCATTATGGTGTTATACAAAGTACTTTCACTGTCCTAGAAATCCTCCGTGCTCCACCTATTTGTTTCTTCCCTTCCCATCCGCAAACACTGGCAACCACTCATCTTTTTACCATCTCCATAATTTTGCCTGAAAAGAATGTTATATAGTTGGAATCATATAGCATGCAGATGTTTCACACCGGCTTCTTTCATTTATTAATATGCCTTGAAAGTTCTTCCATGTCTTTTCATGGCTTGACAGCTCATTTCTTTTTCAGCCCTGAAAAATATTCCAGTGTCTTGATGTACCACAGTTTATTTATCCACTCACCTCTGGAAGAATATCTTAGTTGCTTCCAACTCTGGGCAATTATGAATAAAGCTGCTATAAACATCCATATGCAGGTTTTTGTTTGGACATAAGTTTTCAAATTCTTCAGGAAAATCCAAGTAGCATCATTGCTGAATCTTATGGTAAGAGTATGTTTAGTTTGGTAAGAAACTACCACACTGCCTCCCAAAGTGGCTGCACCACTTTGCATTCCCACCAGCAATGGATGAGTTCCTGCTGATCCACATCCTTGTCAGCATTTGGTGTTGTCAGTGTCTGGATTTTGGCCATTCTAAAAGGCATGCAGTGGTATCACAATGTTGTCTTAATTTGCATTTCCCTGATGACATATGATGTGGAGCATTTTTTTGTATGCTTACCCACCACCTATATTTCTTTTTGGGTGAGGGATCTCTTACGGTCTTTGGCCCATTTTCGATACACATTTGTTTTCTTATTGTTGAGTTTTAAGAGTTTCCAATTTTTTCATTTAAAAAATAAATCTTTAGAGTATTAGTGTGAATTAGATGACTAATTCTCAAACACAGAAACTATAAACTGAAGCAAAAGCAATATCGCATAAGAAAGGAATATGCAACACTAAGCAAATATGTATAGCAGTGATTCCTCAGATTCTCCCCTGAAAGGTCTTACAGCCGCTTACTCAGGTATCCGTACACTGAGGAAAGGGAATCCAGATCTTCCTCGACTTATTGTTTGGATTATGTCTTGATAAACCCATCACAGGTTGAAAATACCGTAAGTCAAAAATGCATTTAATATATCAAACCTATCAACGTTATAGCTTAGCCTAGCCTACCTTAAACATGCTCAGAACACTTTAATCAGTCTACAGTGGTGCAAAATCATTTAACACAAGGCCTATTTTATAATAAAGTATTGAATACCTCATGTAATTTATTGAATATTGTACTGACAGTGAAAAGACAGAATGCTTATATGGGTACAGAATGGTTGTAAGTGTACTGGTTATTCACCCTGTGATTATGCAGGCTGACAGAGCTGAGGCTTGCTGCCTCTACCCAGCATCTTGAGAGAGTATTGTACAGCAATCACTAGGCTTGGAAGAGATCAAAATTCAAAATTTGAAGTACAGTTTCTACTGAATGTGTATCACATTCACACCACTGTAACGTGGAAAAACCATTAAGTCAAACCACCCTAAGTTGGGAACCATCTGTACTTGCTGATTGCAGGGTCCAAGTTAATGCTGATTTAGGCCTCTAATGTACCATTATGCTTCCTCTGTTAAAGCAGGGACACAGGGGTGTCAAGTGATCACTAGAGTCCTGGTCTACATCTGCCTCACAGAGAGGATCCATTTTGTGGTCATTTTACCATTTCTCAAATAAATAATTGGAATGGATATGCTAAGCATTGGTAGGATCTTTACATTGATTCTTTGACCTATAGAATCAAGAGTTATTACAGCAAGAAATCCCAAGTAGAAGCCCGCGAGACTACTCTTCTACTTCACCAAGATAGTAAAAAAAAAAAAAAAAAAAAACAACTTGCAGGCTTCCCTGGTGGCGCAGTGGTTGAGAGTCCGCCTGCCGATGCAGGGGATACGGGTTCGTGCCCCGGTCCGGGAAGATCCCACATGCTGCGGAGCGGCTGAGCCCGTGAGCCATGGCCACTGAACCTGTGCGTCCAGAGCCCGTGCTCCGCGACGGGAGAGGCCACAACAGTGAGAGGCCCGCGTACCGCAAAAAAACCCCAAAAACTTGCAACCCAGGGGAATAGCAGAGATCAGTGCCATCTTCAAGAACCTAAAAGGTGTAGAGGTTGCCATCTCCGCATTATCACTACCTACTTCACCAGTCTGGCTTTGCAGAAACTATATATATCACAATGGATGACAGTGCACTACCACAAACTTAACCAAGTTATAGCTCCAGTTGCAACTACTGTGCTGAGTATGGATGGTATCTTTATTGGAGGAGATTAACACAGCCTCAGGTACATGATATGCAGTTACTGAAATGGCAAAAGCATGTTTCCATAACTACTGGAAAGGAGGATGAGAAGCAGCTTGAGTGCATTTGAAATGGACAGCAGTGCATATTCATGGTTTTGCCCTAGATCTATGTTAATCATCATAATAGTGCACAGGGAACTGGATGATCTGATCATGACATAGAATATCACTTTGGTCCACTATACTAAGGAATCATGTTCATCCAGACCTAATAATAAGCAAGAAATAGCAAGCACTCTGGTTGCCTTTGGTAAGACACACAAGGAACTGTATGATCTGATCATGATATAGAATATCACTTTGGTCCACTATACTGAGGAATCATGTTCATCCAGACCTAATAATAAGCAAGAAATAGCAAGCACTCTCATTGCCTTGGTAAGACACACAAGCTTTAGAGGGTAAAAGAAAAATCCTATGATGATCAAGTACCTTCAATATAAGTGAGGTTTTTAGGCACCCAGTGGTCTGAAGCATGCTGGAATATACTCTTTAAAGTAATAAATACCTCCTACCACTAAGGAAAAAGGCATAATACTTGGTGAGTCTCTTTGATTTTAGGAATAGCACATTCCACACTTGAAAATACTACAATGACTCTTAACTGGATTATACAGAAAGTTAGTTACTTTGAATGGGGACCAGAGTAAAATAGAGCTTTGCAACAGATCTAGGCAATGGCAAACGAAACATTGTAGGAAGCCTTTGGCATTCTGGCAGAGCTGCAGTGAAGACCTCTAGGTTTCTGGAGCAATGCCAGGTCACTCCATAGCAGAGAAAAATATATCATTCAAAAATATATCACTGGTCCTGCCTCCTACTGGGCCCTGATAGAAACTGAGCATATAACCATGGGACCTCAAGTGACCATGGAGACAGAACTGTCTATCATGAGCTCCTTTCTATCAAAACACTAAAGTCGTAAAACTGGGAGAGCAGTAGCAATCCATTATTAAATGGAAGTGCTAGGGTCTGGTGCTAGGGTCTGATTGTGTCTCAAAAAATTCATATGTTGAAACTGTAACCCCCAAAAAGATGCTATTAAGAAGTGGGGCCTTTGGTCATAAGAGTAGAGTCTTCATGTATGGCATCAGTGTTCTTCTAAAAGAGACCCCACAGAGATCCCTTGCCCCTGCAACACTGAGCACGTGGAAAGAAGGCTCTGCCTATGATCCAGAAATCAGGCCCTTATCAAACACCGAATCTGTTGGAGCCATGACCCTGGACTTCCCAGCCTCCATACTGTGAGAAAGAAATTTCTGTTGTTTATAAGCCACCCAGTCTATGGTATTTTGTTATAGTGGCCCAAACGGACTGGTTTTGAAATTAAGTTCAGAGGGCAAAAGACAGCTGAAATAACAGGTGTCCCACATCTCACGTCACCTACCATTGTTACACCGACATCACTTCTTTAGCTCACTCCTGTGACCAGCAGATGAAGAAGGAAAAAGCCTGAGCTTAGTTTATGAATGGATGGGCTTGGTAAATAATACAGGACAAAAGTGGACTGGTGCTGCACTACAGCCCCATTCAGAAGTGGTCCTGAAAGACAGTGGTGAGGGGAAGTCCTCCCAATGGACAACACATCTGATCTTTCACTTTGTATGGAGAGGGAAGTAGCCCAAAGTAAGAATCCACACAGATTCATGGCCAGTGTGGAATGGCTTGGGTGGTTGGTCAGAGGCCTGGAAGAAATGAGACTGAAAATCTGAAATGGAGCTATGAGAGTGACCACAAAGTGTGAAGATATTCTTATTGCAATTAATGCCCACCAAAGAGCATCCACTATAAAAGAGGTGCTAAACAACCAAGTGGACTCAGTCCATAGATGTCAGCCAGCCTCTGTCCATGGCTATCCCAGTGTTTGCACATTTATCTCAAGAAAAGAGTAGCCATGGTGGCAGAGTTGGAGGTGCTGCCTGGTCCCAAGAGCTTAGTCTCGCTATCACCAAAGTTGATCTAGCTACTACCACAAATGACCTCAGCAACAGAGACCAACCCTGAGCTCCCTATCTGGGTACCATCCCTCACTGGAAACATCCAGACACTTGGTGGCAAGTTGATTACATTGAGCCCCTTGTACCCTGGTTTCATGCTGACAAAGAATAATATGTATTTTAGGTATGGGTGCCTTCCTGCCCGCAGTGCCTCAGCCAGCACCACCATCTAAGGCATCATAAAGTAAAGTATCTGCTCTACCTTCATGGAATCTCACATAACAATATTTTCAACCAAGAGACTCATTTTTAAAGCAAAGGAAAGGCTGTGATGAGTAAATGAGAATGTGATTCAATAATCCTATCACGTACCACACAATCCAGAAGCTTCCAGTCTGATCAGCAAGGATATGGCCTCTTGAAGGCACAGCTGAGTACCAGCTTGAAGATGACTTCCCGTAAAGATGAGGTACCACCTTTCAGGATGTGACATGCACATTACCCAAAGCCATTATAGGGTGCTGTGTCCTCGACTGTTATATACATGGGTCCAGAAACCAAGAGGTCGAAGTGGGAGTGGACTACTCACCCTTATTCCCAATGACCTCCTTGAGGAATATGTGCTTCCTGTCCCTGCGACTTTCAGCACTGTGGGACTTGAGGTCTTGATTCCCAGGAGGGGAGGTTTCCACTAGAAGCATATCCTTAAGCTTAAATCCAGCCCAGCAGAAGCGCTAACCAAAGGGAAGGGGGTTCTAGAATGAGTGATAGAGGAGGGAAATGAGAAGGATTAGTTACAGCCTGAGGATCTCCTACAGCATCAGGGCTGCCGTCCCAATAATGCTCCTCTTGTAAGTTTTCAGCTTGTAACCAAACAGAATCCTGGAGAAGCTGTGCCTGGAGAGAATAAAGTTAAGGTGAAGGCAAGGGTTTCTGAGGGAGGTAAGAGGAAGTCTGTAGTGGATACTATTGATGACTAGCCTCGATTCCCCTTCTGTCTGGTGCACCCCTCTCCCAGCTGTTGTGGGTGTTGGCTGCTAATGGCTCACAGCTGCCCCCTTCTGGGAGCCTCCTGGTCCTGGAAACCAGTTCCCTCCCCAACATACCCAGAGTGGAAGACCTCAGCCAGTGACTGACTGGCAGGTATGCAAAAGGTCACCGGCCTCCTCACTTCAAGGTGAACCATCTCTGTAGTACAACTTGTACTTGAGAGCTTCCTTGCAGAATCAGACTGAAGCTAGTCTCTAAGGCCACATTCTTGCTTAGCTCTTCCCCTGACCCATCCCACTTCCCTCATTACCCTTCTGAAAATGTTCCCCCAGTAAATCACATGAACAAGAATTACTGTCTCTGGCTCTGCTTCCAGAGAACCCAATCTAAGACACCAGCTATATAAATTAAATATACATGTACATCAACAAGTCCACAAAATTACAAGAACACACACAAATAAAAGGAAGCATATCAAACACATTAGAGTCACTGCCTTGGGGGGGGAATACATTTAAAAGTAAATGAATAAATAAACAAAAAAAAAAGAGAGAGGGCTTGCAGGGACCAATGTAGACACTATATGACATGAATTGAAGGCTGTGATTAACTCTGCTCTGTACGCCTGAAATCCAAAAATAAATAAGCAAATAAACAGACGGGTAGTTAGAAGGTCCTTTTTAGCAAATTCTATCTCAAACTATGTAAATGCATTCAGGTAGGGTCTCAAATTGTTCTTTCCTCAACGTTTATTATTTGAGTGTTCTTGTACTTCCCAAGAGGTCAACCTAAAAAGATTAAGTAAAATCCCAGATGGTTTTTATGTGTCTGGGCCAAGCTTATTTCTAGTATTCTAAACAGGAAATTTGTTAAGAGTGCTTAATTTATTACTTTAACTGGATCTTTTCCTTCTCCCTGCTTGGCCCCCATCTCCCCCTGCCCATTCCCCACTTCTACCCTTTACCATGAATAATCTGAAAATTGTACCATCAATATCAAAGCTACCATAAGCATTTCAGCCTGAGTTCTTCTGTTTTGGCAAGCCCTAAAGAGTATGTTACAACACTGCAAACACATAAGAACAGAGAAACACAATTTTAGCATAGGAACTGAATAACAGCTTTCCTTCTGAATGTCTTATGTGCTTTTGATAACTCCATAATTCTAGACACAACCGTATGTGGCCTGCTTTACCTAATTGAATTTGCCACTATACTTTTCTCTAATTAAGTTAGGTTCAACTAATAAATATTGATTAATGATCACTGCTCTTAGTTTCTACAAAAATCATTTAAGACACAGTCCATCTATTCCAGAAGTTTCTAATCAGTGTTGGAGGAGAATCTTTAAATATATTGGGTCTTCCTTCAAATTTTCAAGGGGAAGTTTTCACACTCCTAATTTCCAAAAGTATTCTCATTTCCACACTTTTAAAATTATCTCCATGCTTTGCCTGGGAAAAAGTTGAAATTATTTTCTGATACAACCTTTCCTTTCAGATCTGCTTTGTAAAAGTTTTATATTATCCATAATTTCTTACTTGCCCTGAGACAGCAATCTTTTATTTACCCATTGACTTGCTAAACTACCCAGCAAAGACCTTGACAGATTCTCAACTGTCCATAAGAACACTGCTCTTTCTCTTAATAGCAGAAGTGGGTTGAGGATGTTTGGGATGGCCAAGGGTTTCTTCAGAAGAAGTCATTAGCATGAGAAGCCCTTTGGCCTCTTTGGAGACAAAAGTTACTGAATCATTGCTTGGGAATATTGGGAAGGTGTTCTGTGCTCTGCTTCTTTTTCTAGAAATCCAGAGTCCTGCCAGCTCCACAGGTATAGAAGCGACCACACTGTGATGACACCTGGTTATCTTCTTTACAAGGCATAGGCATGAAGTTCAGGGATGAAGACAGACCCCAGGACTAGACTCACAGTTGGGCTGCCAACCATCTTACTTGGCTTATATTCCCAGTGTGACGACTTCTCTTCCCAATATTTCCAGGCGTCCCATGGTATTTCACCCCTGAATGATACTATACATACCAGTCTTCTGATGCAATGCCCTTGCCCCTTACTCTACCTGGTGAACCAGGAAAATGACTGCATGTCCACTTCCCACATCTCTTATGGTCTCGGAGCTACAAAAGTATTTGTGGGTAAGATACTGGTGTTCCAGAAAAGGTTTTATTCCCACTTAGTCTACATCTGATCAACAGGACTGGCTGCACAGCCCCTCACCAAGACATCCTCAGCCCAGACAACCCAGGAAGAAACGCCCAGTGAATAAGAAACACTTTCACTTATCCCCCTCACAGCCAGGGGTACTTGTTCCTCCTCTAAATTTCAACACCAACCCCACACTCTTACCCCTCTCTCACATCATCTTTCACTTGCACATGCTTAATTCCTCCACCCTGGGAATAGAAGTGCCCACACAGGGGAATTACTGCCCTCTCAATGTTCATGTGTCATCTTCCATTCATAAGACTTATCTCTAGTCCAAGATTAACCTGCAAAGTCAATTCGCCTTTCTAAGAAATACAGCACATGGTTGAAATTCAGTCTTACAAATCAAGGGTCCTGGAATTAGCTACTTTGTCTTGCGTTCACTTTGCTTTATCTCCACAACACCCTCAAGTAAAATGTGTAAATCAAAACACTTTAACTACTAGATATAAGAGCAGTAAAGATCCTGGGATCAGCTTGATCTATACCAAGAGTTCCCAGGACAAGTGGTTCACCTCAGAAGCAGCTGACCCCTCCTGAGAGGCCTGGTCCTTCTCTCCTCTCATCAGACACCAGGAGACATCTGGGAACGCTTTGTGGAAGCAGCGAAATCCTTCACGTCTCACATCTTTCCTTTGCTAAACCCCATCGTGCACTGGGCTCCCACCCCCACAGATCCACGCTTCCCCTCAGATCTTCCCGCTATGCCCTATGGAACATCTCTGGAATTATAAACAGAATGTCATCTGTCCTCAGATTCTTGACTGAACATCGCATCTCCCGCCTCCCTGTACAGAAACTGGCTTTTCTCATGAGACGCCACGCTCTCTGTGGCTTCACAAGGGAAGACAGTGTCACCTCACTTCCCAGTGCCACCTCTACACCTCTACACCTCTAGCTCGCGTAGCAAACGTCTGCCTCTTTGAGGCTCTCCCCTGCTGGCAATATCCTCCACACCACCATCACTCTGTGAAGACATTATAGTATCCCTCTTGTTGCATTTATCCACCCCTAGATCTGATGTCGTCCTGGGTGACGTCAACATCCACACAAACTACTCAATACTATGTCCTTTTCCCTTGGTCTTCTCATTGCCGGGAACCCAGATATCCAGTTCACTCACAGCCACCTTGGACTCTAAATAGGCACCCCCAAAACTAAATGAAAACATCCTGCTTTGGCACCACAAACTTCACTCCCACCAGCTATCTGCTACAGTTACTCCTTCTCCAGACAGTTTAAGTTCCTTAAACTTCTGGGTTCTCCAGTCCCACAGCCCTTCCACTTTATTCCAAGCTACCAGCCCCTCCATGCTTCATCATTGTACTCTGAAGATTAGCCTCAATATTTTGGTTCTTCAAATATCACTTGCCAATATTTTCAACACCCTTGAACATTATCTCTCCACAGCACCCCTGTGGCAAAAAATCAACTCTATTTTTACTATTTTATTCCATTTTTTTAACTTGGGATACAACATGGTATATTTATCTTACATTTGTTTAATCTGCTAGGTGTTTTACATTTTATTTTTAGATTTTCCCATATATTAATTATTAGAATTTTCTTATCCTTGTTCAATATGAAATGCCATGTACTTGAAAATGCTGTGCAGAGCAAAAGTCATGCTGGAGATATACAAGTAAGATAGTTCTGAGCCAGACTGCAAGTCTAACCAAAGATTCTGAACTATGCACTTCCTTTGCTTCCAGCATGGAGAAAATTAGCTTTTAACCATATATTTATAATATTGTACTTTTTAGCTTCTATAAATGAAGCAGAGGAGTTGGGGGAGAGTGCAAGGTTTGGGTGACAGTCAGTGGAAAGGGAAGTCTGCTGCTTTGTGTCTCTACACTCACCCAGTCAGCCCTCCAGGTACCTACTTCCCCCACAAGTGGTTGTGCAGGTTGAATCTCCAGTCACTCTGTCTTCACTTTCATTCACGTATCTGAAACTTTACACATAAATTCAAAGACCTTATGCATTTTTTGACATAAGGACACCTGACAGGACGTGAGTAGGGGCTAGAACTGAGTGTGCATGCTCTGTTCTCTGACCTGTGTGCTCTGGCTTGGAGGAAGAGCGCCTTTTTCTAATTCATGCAAAAAAATAATATAAACTACCCTTTCCTCATCCCTTCCAGTGCTGAACCTCCAATACAAAAACATTTAAGAAAAGTTGATCCAGTCAAACTACTGCTCACTTCACAATTCTCCCTCACTTCTCCCCTTCCCCCACTCCTTCCATTCCAGAGAAAAATTAGCAAAAGAGCCAACTATGTGTAGTGTCTGGAGTCAGACATACTTGAATTTGATCCCAGCTCAAGGACTTACAGACTAGGACCTTGGACACATTACTTGACCACTTTGAGCCTAGGTTTCCTCATTTGTTAAATGAATGGGTATTAAGTTTTTATAAAGATTAAATGAAATAAAGGTAGTGAAGCCCCTAGTACAGTGTATGGCATATGGCAGATACCCAGTAAATATTTGCAGTTAGCTAACAAACAAGCAAGATGGACTGATGGATGGATGGGTGGATGGATGGATAGATGGACAGATAAGACAAAACATAGTCTTTGGATATCTCCAGTCACTCTGCCTTTAAGAAGTGACATATGATCTACATGACTGGAGTGATAACATCACAGGAGAGAATCCTAAGAAACCAACAAGGAAGAAATTTTCGATAAATAGCCTTTATTTCTGTAATTTCCTGCATTTATTTTGCCTGGCCAAGGCAGGTTTTTATTACTGCAGGACATAGAAATGATCTGGGAAACTCTCCATCATTCAAGTATCTGAAACTTCACACATAAATCAAAGACCTTACGCATTTTTTTTGAATAAATTAAATAAATTACTAGCATTGTAGGTGGCTCAGTTTTACTGATAACTTGTTTACAGTGACATGCTAGTTCTAAGAAAACACTACTTATCCAATTTATAGACACATACTATATGCGGAAAGTATTGCTAAAATGATATGACTTAATTTCAAACAGAACATATCAAAAACAAAAAAATAAATGAGTTAGTTTTTTTTTTAATGAGAGAAACTCTCCATGATTTATACTTGTTTCTGTGAAGGGCTTTTATAATTGCTTATTCCTTGAATTTTAAGTGCTGACTAGGTTTATATGATTAAGTTCCTAAAATCAAATACAGCAAAGGCAAGGTAGCAAAATGACTTAGCAGAAATTTGTATTAACTATGAATTACGGCTGCAGTCTCTCCTTCTCTGGTGCACATATATATACACATACACACACATATATACAAACATACATACACAGATGTGTATGTACATACTCAGATATACACCCACACATGGGGAACTAAAGAGAAAATGATTGAAAAAAAGGACTCCACTTTCTAAAGCAACATAATACAACGTTATTATGATTTAAAACACCTCATCAATGAAAAGAGCGTCTACTTCAATCAACAGTCTACAAAATGGCATGTTGATGCAAATATTTATCACTATTTAATAAAATATGCAAACGTAAATCCGTATTTAATAAAATCAGTCAAAGACAATGTAATGCCTTAAAGGCCCTCAAAAGTTATTAAACAGAAAAAAAGTAGACTAAATCTTTAAGGACCTTAAAATACTACAAAAACAATCAAATTTCTCTTTTTTAAAAAATTTTTGACAAGTGTATCTCACTAAGATAGTCAAAGCAGTCTCATGAACAAAGTTATTCCACAGATACCTACTGAGTGCACACTTTGTGCCAGGTACAGTCCTATGCCCTGGGCAAACGTCAGTGAACCAACAAGTAAAATCCCTGCTCCCATATGGCTGATATTCTAGTGGGAGGAAAATGGGCACTCTTTGTCTGGCTAACTCCTAAGCATTATGAAGAAAACACTGTATAACTCTGTTAGAAAACTTTTGTTTTAATATTTTAAATGTTTTTTCAAGTTTTAAAAGAGAGAAAACCATTTTTTTTAAGAAATAGGAATAAGTAAAGGCACTTGGAGACTTACAGAAAATTAGAGGGGTTTATATAATAGTTTTATCTCATAGAAGAGAAAAAAGAGACAATCTGGAAGATAGTTCCCAAGGAAGACTTTCTGATTCCTCAGCCAAAACAAGTTATGCTCTATTTCCCATCTATTTATGTACCTTGAAACAAAAGTTACTTACTGAAGTCATACTATATTGGAGAAATATCGGTTGCCAAAAAGTCTAGCGTCTGGTGTGGGAGACACAGAAGTAATTGAAAATTAAAATACAATATGAAATGTCCATAAAAAGTATGCAAAGATCCTGGCCAATCTTAAGTGATCAAAGAAAATCAACAGAGGATTCCTGAACTGAGTCTTAAAATTTGTAAGGAGGTGAGAACATGTGATGAATTGCTAATAATTTTAGGAACATCTGGGCCTTAGGATGTTTGCATGATAGTGAAGAGGGTTACAAATGGAGAGGCTTGCAGAAGACTAAATTATGAAGGTCTTTTCACGTCATGCTAAGGATGCTATAGTTCACTCTGCTGTCTCCAAGGAAATACTGAAGTAGAGGAGTCTTATGAAAAAACTTGTTTTGGAAAGTTCCATTTTAGGCAATGCAAAGGATGGAATCTCATCAACTCTAGGGGTGAAATTGGAGGCAAAGAGAGTGGTTTGGGAGCTGTGCTAGCTTCCAAGTGCTGTCAAAACAAATTACCACAAATTAGGCTTAAAAAAACAGAAATTTATTCTCTAACTGTTCTGAAGACTGAAGTCCAAAATCAGGATGTCAGAGCTACATCCTCTCTGAAGGCTCTAAGAAAGGATCCTTTCCTTGTTTCTTCCTAGCTTCTGGAGGTTGCCAGCAATCCTGGATGTCCCACAGCTTGTAAATGCATCACTCCATTCTCTGCCTAATCTTCACACGGCGCTCTTTCTGTGCCTCTCTACCCTCACTTGGCATTCTCCTATCTATGTCTGTGTTCAGATTTCCCTCTTCTCGTAAAGACACTAGTCCTTGGATTAGGGTCTACCCTAATCTAGTATGAATTAACTTGGTTACATCCATAAAGGACCCTACTTCCAAATAAGGTTATATTCTGAGGTTCTGGGAGAGCATACATTTGGAGGGAATATTATTCATCCCAGTGCAGGAGCTACTGAAGCATAAATTTGGGGTGGGGGAACTTCCCTGGTGGCGCAGTGGTTAAGAATCAGCCTGCCAACGCAGGGGACACGGGTTCAAGCCCTGGTCCAGGGAGATCCCACATGCTGTGGAGCAACTAAGCCCGTGCGCCGTAGCTACTGAGCCTGCGCTCTACAGCCCGCGAGCCACAACTACTGAGCCCCTGTGCCCCAACTATTGAAGCCCACACACCTAGAGCCCGTGCTCCACAATAAGAAAGCCACTGCAATGAGAAGCCTGCGGACTGCAACAGAGTAGCCCCCGCTCACCGCAACTAGAGAAAGCCCGCGCGCAGCAACGAAGACCCAATGCAGCCAAAAATAAATAAATAAACAAATTTATAAAAAAAAAAAAAAATTGGGGGGGGAATATTATTCATCCCAGCACAGGAGCTATTGCAATATCCCAGGCAAAAGATGAGGATAGGCTAAAACTAAGGTAGTGACAGGGAACCAAAAAGGAGGAAATAGGTTCAAGAGCATTTGAGAAGGTTTAATCAATTGAGTTTAATGTCTTATTAGATATGTAGGGTGATTGATTGCATTGATGGCTCCAATTATTGGCCTTCCTGTACGTATTCTCTTTGACTTGGGCTTTTTTTTAGTCCCCTCCTACTCTGAGCTTGACTATCTTGTTACTTTTTTTTCTTTTTTTTTTCTTTTTTTTGCGGTACGCGGGCCTCTCACTGCTGTGGCCTCTCCCGTTGCGGAGCACAGGCTCTGGACGTGCAGGCTCAGCGGCCATGGCTCACAGGCCCAGCCGCTTCGCGGCATGTGGGATCTTCCCGGACCGGGGCACGAACCCGTGTCCCCTGCATCGGCAGGCAGACTCTCAACCACTGCGCCACCAGGGAAGCCCTATCTTGTTACTTTTGACAGAGAAGGAGGAATCAAAGATAATGCCCATTGGTTTTGGTGACTAGATACATAGTAGAAAATGTTAGAGAAAAATAGGAACTAGTCTGAGGCTTTACTAATGATATTCCCTCTGTTAGAATGTTATACCCCCTTGATTTTACTTCTAACTGAATGCTCAGGTACAGCTTAAATATTGCCCTTTCTGAGAAGTATTGTCCGGTGCCCACCCAAACTTATGTCTCACTCTCCTTAGCATTCTTAATAAATTATTCGTGCCACACCTCACCCTCCCTGCCATCAAACCACTTCTCTGCCTCCTTTATGGAACAGAATTCCTCCAAAGAATACCATACTGTAGGTACCAAATTCTGTATTAATAAGAGTTCAATAAGAGAAGCAGAAGCACTAGAATATATATGTGTGAGTTATTTTATAATTTGACCTTATGTAATTGTAGGAGTTGGTATAAAATTTTCTGTAAAGCCGTTGTCTTCACATCTGATGTTGGAGCTTAAAGTCTACAGGGCAAGCAATTAAGAAGAAGACACATATAAAATGGGGGAGACAGAGTTATCCTCTCTTGTGGGTTACAGGGAGAGCTGTTACCCACAAGCTCAAACTGGAGCCCACAAGATAGGCTGCAACCCAATCAGACTCTCACTATCTCTGACATTGATGACATGTGTGTCTTAACCAAAAAAGGTGATGCTCCTCATCGTGGAACTAAACACACACCTCACCTCACCCACAAGTTGAGGCAGCTGAGAGAGGATTCAGAGGAAGATGAAGCAGCTGTAGGCCTGGTTGCTGTCCCACACCAGCAACTGACAACATGAGTGAGCTGTAATAGCACCTGCATTGACCTTCTGAGCGTAAAAACAATATAGAAGCCGCTTCTTTTCCATCCTCCAAATCTTGCAAAAAATACCGCTTGTGGCCTATCCCAATTGGAAACATCCAGTGAAGGAAATTCAGAGAAATGGAGTCTAGCGAGTTGACGTATGACAAAACACCATAGTCTACCCCTTGTCAACGTGGCACCCATATGCCTTTAAATCATATTTAACATCCAAAAAACAAAACAATAACAAAGTCAAGCTTCTAGCTAACATGATACAACTATCTCACGTACAACTAAAAAGAGGATATGAAGTCCCCTCATTATCTTTGAGGGATACTCATTCAGCTCCTGATCATGGCAGGGTAAGGTTAGACTTCCCTAATCGTTCAGCTTAAAAGTCCCCAGCCCAAGGGTTTCCTCTCTTAGCACTGGCAATGGCATATGATACTGCTAGGTCTCTGTGTGCTTCCTCAGAGTGCTGGGCAACACCTCTGCAAGGGTCCCATTGCTATGAATTTCCTATAATAAATGCACCTCGCCAGGGCCCGATGTAAGCTCAGAGGGTCATTTCCCCTTGTCTGCTCAACAATGAGTTCTTTCAAAATCAACAAATGATAACGAGGCAATTAAAAATTAAAATTTCCCTAAAATTATATTGTGGATAATATTTTCATGAATGTTCACTATAAAGATCTCAAGCAATTATGAAATTTCCCCCAAACTGAAGAATCTGTACCTCTATCAACTCAAAAACTTTGCAATCTGAGTTCCTGATATTATCTTTCTGCAAACTGAATTTCTTTCTCCCTTTTCAAAATATCTTTTATAGGGGAAAAAAGTTTAACTAAATAAGTTACAGTGTTAAACTCTGGAGAGGAATTTACCCAGTGATCAAAAATCTTACCAGTCTATTTAAAATCCTATCTACCTGTTACTTACTGATTCTCATTTCCTTCTTTTTCACATGCAAAGTACAAACTACTTTACTAATCTTCACATGTTTAATTGCTCTCCCTTGAAGACTAGACTCAGGCCAAAATCTGCCAGTTTTTTTCCTCTATGATTCTGGGACATGGTGCACAGCTGAGAATAAAATGAGGAATTATCATTAAGACAAATAAGGTTATAACTGTCAGTTGAGCCAAGAAATGAGAAGAATTCTAAGTAAGGATAGTTATTAGACTGATTTTTAAATAGCCATGTTCATCCTTGAGTCATCATATGTGAATGTGTTCAAGGAACTTCCTCTTTGCTTAGTTTTGACCAGTATTTCATACATTTTAATGGATGAGCTATTTTAGAATAATATTTTCCTTTCTTAATAATTACTGTTATTGTATCATTCTATTAATTATGCAATGTAACAAATATCAATTTTATAACATAAAACCATTTTGATGTCATTACCAATAGTGTTGAAAAATATATTGGTACTATGGTAGTTTCATGTAATTAACCAATTTAATCTTCACAAAATCTTTGAGGTAAGTGCTATTATTATATCTCTTCTACAGATGAGAAAAGTGGGGCCTGGAGAGGTAACTTCCCAATAAGTGGCAGAAACAGTGTAGTTCAAGTCATTCTCAACTGTTGATACTATGTTCTACCATGTAATGATAACACCTTGCATTATGTAATGCTTTGCAGTTTACAAAATGCTATCACATGATCGTCTCACCAAAACCAAGAGAAAATATATCCATTTTCAAGCTGAAATTGCTGCAACTCAGAAAAGTTCATCTTTCCAAAGTCAAATGGCTGAGATATGATAAATCCAGGACAAGAACTCAAGTCTTCTCCCATTCTGTATTCTTTCTTCTCTACTCTACTTTCTATAAAATAGTTTAAAATTATCAACCTGTGAAATGCATGGCAATAGTAAAAATTCTTATTTTCTCATCAAATCACACTGTTTCCTTTAAAATATCTAGAATTTATTTGTTACATTTAGTGCTCTTTTTTTTTTTTTTTTTTTTTTTTTTTTTTTTTGTGGGGCTCCCCCCTTTCGGGGCGCAGGCTCCGGGGGGTACAGGCTCAGCGGCTCCGCGGCATGTGGGACGCTCGCGGACCGGGGCACGAACCCGTGTCCCCTGCTTCGGCAGACGGACTCTCAACCACTGCACCACCAGGGAAGCCCTTAGTGCTCATTTTTGTATGTGTGTGAAAGACATTTGTACTCTAATAATGCATCAATCTAATATCAATCTAATGCATAGGAGTATCAAAAGTACAAAAGACATTTGTACTCTAATAATGCATAGGAGTATCAATAATGCATAGGAGTTAAAACTCCTAAGAATAGTATTTTTTTTCCTGATCTATCAAAATTCTTTTAAATTTAATTCACCATTTGATGTGTGCTAAATAATAGAGCACTGGAGAGGGAGTTAGGAAATTTGACTTCTGGTCCTAGTTTTATTAGTAACAAGTGAATTTAAATGAGTTGCTTCCATGCTCTAGGCTTCAACTTCCTCATCTATACAAGGACAGGGCACTCTGAGTTCTGTATAGCTCTCTACAGCTCTAAAAATTTGATAAATCAGTATGTCTTTACAGGAGGACACTTCCTATGTGTTTTTCTGAGTCTGTAGTGGGGAAAGAGAGAAATCCATACAAATTTCATTCAACAGGGAAGCTTTAAAGAATGTGTGGGTGAATTGCAACATATCACATAGATGGGATATTATCCCACTAAGAGAGGGGAGATGGATGTTGCTAGTAATGCATTGAGATCTCTCTATGTCCCAGACTGGGATAAATGTTTTTATATGCATACTTTCTTGTTACACAGTTCCAAAGCACCCAAGAACTTTAATTAATTGATTGGGTGCTGCTAAACCTGCTCCTTCTATTGTTAATGTTATTTATACTCTATTTCCACTTTGGCATCCTACCGTAGCACTGTTTTTTTTCCATGATATGAATTGGTTTCATCTTGTATTTTTCCAACTCTTGACCACACTCAATTAAAGTAGAGCCAAGGGTCAGAAGCCAGAATCAGTAACGATGTAACTTTTAAAAAGTATATATATAAGGGCTTCCCTGGTGGCGCAGTGGTTGAGAGTCCGCCTGCTGATGCGGGGGACACGGGTTCGTGCCCCGGTCCGGGAAGATCCCACATGCCGCGGAGCAGCTGGGCCCATGAGCCATGGCCGCTAAGCCTGTGCGTCCGGAGCCTGTGCTCCGCAACGGGAGAGGCCACAACAGTGAGAGGCCCGCGTACCGCAAAAAAATTAAAATTAAAAAAAAAATATATATATATATATACACACACACATATATGTATATATCTGTGTGTGCACACAAAACAACAGATTCATTCCAAATCCTCAGAAATTTCACTTATTTAAGAACCTTAAGTAATTAAAAGTTAATAGAAAAGGAAAAATAATTAATTTTGAAAACTATAAAGACACTGCAGTGTCAAAGCAATGCTGAGTGTCTACCTTTGTACTGCAGGTAAAGCCCATTACACTCTTTTTCTTTTCCCTAGGTACAAATGTTACTGTATTGTGTTGATGCAAATTATATTTAAACTTGTTCCCTTTATTTAAAAGCCTTATGTTTTATGTCAGGAGGGGACAGTTGTAAAATTATTAACTGTACGTTAGTCTCATACTGATTTCAGAGGCTATTAAGCAATATAAACAGCATCTTCTTGGCTGGGAATTAGCCTCAAACACAGCATATTCCATAGGAGTTCATCTCTACAATCTGTTTCATACTGCATGCAAAACACTAAAGCTATAAGCAACAGAAGTGTTAGAATATCAAATGAGGCTTATATGATAATAAATATGTGGCAGGTATGAGGAATCAGAATGGATCTCTTCAGTAAATGGATGACATTTGGCTTTCTCAACAACAACATATGATCTTTATTGAGCATCTACATTGTGCCAGGCATTGTTCTGAGCTATAGGAATATCGGTGGCAATTTTATACGCTCCTTTTCCTTAGAAATAAAATACCAAGACCAAGATGTCTTATATTATTTTAGAACATACTAAAGTTTATGTATTCACAAGTAGCTAACTAAAATATTTCAACAAATAAAATCTTTACCACTTCTACCTATCCAAGAGTACCATAGCATATCTGGGGCCAACTGAATAGGTAGCTTGTTATTTTTTAGTTTTCTTCCCTCTGTAGGTGTGGAGCCTTTGGGTGTTTGGGTATTTGTGCTTAAACAGTCCATGCTTTTACATTCAGAAATAACATAAATGGTGCTAGAGAAAGACTTTTTATATTATGTTCAAATTAAACTACAACTTTTCTTTAAAATAACTCCTTTAGTCATTAAGGCTGGAGTTTGATAAAATCAAGATACCCAAGACAAAAGTAGGTTACCAAACATAGGTGTTTGCACAGTGTAGATTAGGAATCTGTGCCAACCTTAGAGACAGCAGTAGCAACAATGCCTATAAAAGCTAAGCTAGGATTATGCACTGTACTGAGCTCAACAGAGCAGCAATTCTGGAAAGGTCATGCCTAGTTTCTTCTTCTAAGATTCAGTGTTGGAAAATGGAGGTATAACCTGTAGCCAGTTGAAATGTTGAAATTCCCTATTCTTTCAAAGATCCAGCCTTGTTACCACACTTGTGAGTATGACGTTCTCTCTGCGGAGACCAGAACAAAAGGAAGTCAGATATAATGCAGGAGAATAGCTTAGTTGATCTTAAAGAAGAGCCTCTTAAACATACTTATAAAAGTGGGGTAAATTAGAAATCCTTGAGTATTAGAGATTTAGAAAACCAGGAATAATTTGACTAGTCACCAACTTGCAGACAGGCATATGGGCTCCAATTTGTGATCCTGGGTTAGTTCACATGCTGGATATTTCAATTCACTTTGAGGCATACCACCTGTTATGCAATTACACTAGTCAGTCTCCGGTATCTCTTTTTGTATTTGGACTGTGGTTTTCATTTTTAGCAATACTTTTCTTCTTAAACCTGAATAAAATGTGACAAATATTCAGAAAATTTGAACAGACGCTGTACCTGAAGAGGCAATTTCTACTTAATAGAAATTCAAAATTCAGGTATCAGACAGGGTCCCAGTATGAAACAGAATTCACCCCGGGAGGATCAGTAAAGACTTTCAAAAGCCTTATAGGGGCTTCCCTGGTGGCACAGTGGTTGAGAGTCCGCCTGCCGATGCAGGGGACACGGGTTCGTGCCCCGGTCCAGGAAGATCCCACATGCCGCGGAGCGGCTGGGCCCGTGAGCCATGGCCGCTGAGCCTACGCGTCCGGAGCCTGTGCTCCGCAATGGGAGAGGCCCGCGTACTGCCAAAAAAAAAAAAAAAAAAAAAAAAAAAAGCCTTATAGAAGGCTGGGAAGGGCTAAGGAACCAAATACAGTAGAGTAAGGTGTTCAGACACAAGCAATAGTGAGGGGCCATTACCAACCCTAGAACTAAGAAGACCGGGGGAGGAAATGGTGGTCCTGGAACTCAGCGAAAACAGGAGCCAAGAAGAATGAGCCTCCCAGAAGGAACTAGACGCAAGAAGGAGTGGAAATACTGCTAAAGACTCAATGTCAAAGCTGGGAAGGATCCAGGAAGAAATACCCCAACCTTTCACCCCTCAGATCTCCTGCCTTTGCTTCCTGGTAGCCAAACCCAACAAGATGCCTGAACCAGAATCCAAACCCCATCTCCTATAGTTCAAACCCAACCAGAAGCCAACCAGCAAGAAGACCAGGTAAAGCCCTCAGTAGGAGTCAATCCACCAAGGAATAGAGCAGGATAGAGAAGGAGAAAGAATGTGTTTAGGAAGTATAGGGGTGTAGATTAATCAACATACTAGAATAGCTAAGTGCCCTTTAGATTTAAGATAGGAATTGGAAAAGTAAATAGGATACTCTTTGGGTTCACCAAGTGAAAACAGCATGAAAAGAAAAAAAAACTTAAATTTATTTCCTAAGAGAGTGGTTGTTTCAAAGCTATCACAAGATGGCCAATTGAAAGCTTATGCTCCTACTACTGGGACTTTTTCTCTGCAACGAGGCATGATCCTGTCTTTTGGAGTGAAGAATAGAAGCATGAAGTTACATTTCTAAAATAATTTATACTTGAAAATTACTATTTTAACAGAGTCTGTAATGCAGTTATTCTACTCCAGGTATATACCCTTGAGAAGTGTGTATGTAAGTGGAGCCATGTACAAGGATGTTCATTCCAACAGTACCCATGATAGCCAAAGTGTCAACCCAAATGTCTACCCACAATAGAATTCATGTGGTAGGTATATTCATACAATTAAATACTCTATCATAATGAAAATGAACAGACTAGAGCTATGCATAGCAACATAGAAACTTCTTACCAACATGTTGAGCAAAAGTAGCAAGATAGAGACAAATACATTAACAGTATAGGTCTATCTATATGAAGCGTAACATCTATATTGTCTAGAAATACAGTCATATGTGGAAAAGGTATAAACAAGGAAATGACTACCATAAAGGTCAGCATAGTGGTGACCTGTAAAAGGAATGTGATAGAAAAGAGACACACGGGGCCTTCTGACATTCTGGCCATGTTCTATTTTTTGCTTTAGATGGTATATTAGTCTACTAGGGCTGCTATAACAAAATACCACAGTCTCAGTGACTTAAACAACAGACATCTATTTTCTCACAGTTCTGGAGGCTGGAAGTACAAGATCAAGGTGCCATCATTGATTGAGGCCTTGCTTCCTGGCTTTTAGAGGGCTGGCTTCTCAATGTGTCCTCATATGACCTTTCTTCTGTGTGCTTGTGGAATAGGAGAGAGTTCTCTTGTGTCTCTTCCTTTTCTCATAAGGATACCAGTCCAATAAGATTCAGGTCCACTCTCATGATCTCATTTAACCTTTATCACCTCCTTATAGGCCCTATCTCCAAATACAATCACATTGGGTTTAGGCTTTCAACATATGAATTTTGGGAGGACGCAATTCAGTCATAACAGATGGTGTTTACATGGATGTTTGCTTTATAGTGGTTTGCCACAGTGTATGTTTATTCTTTATATTCTTTTGTATAACATTTCACAATAAAAATGTTTTTAAAATTATTACCTGAGCTTCTTTTACTTGAAAATTTTGAATTTTGCAAGGAGCAGCTTCTTAGTAATTAGATAATTCCTTTCCAGGAAACTTTGAGCTTTGAAATAATTTCCTTTGGTTCCTAATCTTTAATCATAGCACTCACCAAATATAATAAATTAGAAGGCAAAATCCAAAACATTTTGTTTCTGAAACCTCTTTGGAAAAGACATCTTAGGTGTTTCTCTATTGATGAAGACAATTTGTCCCAGAACACATGTCAAGCGTCTGCCTTTAGCAGGAAATACAGCATAGAAAATATAACTGCAGGATTTGAGCTCAAAAGAGAAAAATTAGCGTATGGAAACATCATTAAATAATAATTAAAATAATATTAGTGTGCCAAAAATATATATAAAGTTGGATTCTGGGTGACTTTGGACTCAAGGATTTATCAGGGTAAGGGTCAAGGTTAGTGATTAGAAAGTGATGTCCTCAGGGATGCAGCTGGAGAAGTAGAAAGAAAGCAAGTCTAGGGCAGGAGGGAACAGGCCTAATGAAATTAAATGTAACTTAAAATAGAATCCTAATTAGAACTGAGAAATAATTCAGTCAAAGGATAATCCAGTCTTAATATAATATATTTGATTTCTATTACTTGAAATTTAGAAAAGTTCCATTATACCTTGGCATTATTTTTCTTTCATATGCAAGCACATCAGAGACGTCACTTATCTTAAGTAATGAGAAATATTTAAAGCTTAGTGGGTTTGAGTATTATCCTTTTCTGCCAATTTTCTTTAACTTTTTTCTATTTTTAAATGAAAATGTGTTCTGAAGCTATACGAAGACTTCCTTTCTCTGTCAAACTCCTTTTCCCAACATATTTTTCTCATGACCTAAAATGTTTCCACATGCATTGTTTTTATGCTTGTTCATTTTTCCTTTTAAATGACTTTCCCTGGAGCCTCCTTGCCCTTCCTGGTTAGCACACATTAAGGACTCATAGAGGTGAAGGGTTTAGGAATTGTTCCATTGGTGGGGAAGAGGGGGAGGGGCTAGCCAAAGGAAACAGTTACTTCTTTGTCAGGTGAGGTAGCATTGTCTCCAAACTGCTGTGGATCTATGGAGGCCCTAGCAAAATTCAAACTGCAGGTAGAATTTAGTTTTTAAACATCCCTGCTTGTGCTCCCTCACTATTTTTAGATTATATCTCCACAACATTCCTCAATTATTTTGAAAGTAGAGGAAAAAAGGATGGAAAAAAGAATGTGGTGAATATTTAAATTATTTCAGCATAGGTTAAATAAACTGTCTCCATTATTTTTCAACTATTTACAATCATCCCTAAGTTTTTGGCAAATTTTTTTCACCCTCAGGAATTATCCATTTGCCTGCTATCTGTCTCATGGCTAGAAAGAACTGAGGGATAGCCATGCCAAGTTAACTGTCCTCCGAATGATGTCAGCAGAGCAGGTCCCTATGCATATATATAGGAATTACCTAATTACAGTTATGTAGCTATGAGTTATAATTCAAGTTTCCTAAAAGATCTTAACAACTAGAATCCAAAGCTAAAACTCTAATCTTAAAAGAAATCAATACTCATTTACGTCAGACTTCCAGAATAGAAAACTACAGGTATATGACTCCATTTTAACATAAGCCCTTAAATCAAAAGATCTCTAAATACCGGCAAATAGATGAATGTTTCATTCAAATCTTATTTAAAATACCACCACTAAACTCTCTTGTAGGTTGCAAATTCGCTTAGAAGTCAGAAAGGAAGCAGAATACAATGGAAAGAGAATTGGAGGAAGAATTAGCATGTCTAGGTTCTAATCAGCCATCTGTGAGCTAGATGCCTCTGGATACATTTACCTCTCTATCCTTGGGTTCTTCATGTGTAAAATGTAGAATGTAACGCCAGATTTATATGTCAGACAGGATTATTTTAAGGATCAAATAAAATTCCTCTTAGCCTTCGTAGAAGCTGTTTTAAAAAACACCATTCAGAACAGGGATCACAGAAACGGATATGATGGCTTAGTCCAACTTCAACCGGAGGTAATCTTCCACCTGTGCACAGAACCCTATGTCCTCCTGTCTTCCACAGGATATTTTTCTGTCAATGATCTCTTCTCTCCTAAACCAATGATCTCTCTTCTTTTTCACCTGGCTCCTTTACATTCAAAAAATGATCAAAGTTCCTAAATCCTAAAATAAGGAAACAAAACAAAAAAAACCTCTCTAGACATTGCCTTTCCCTTTAAAAATCACCTTAATTCTATCTTTTCTTGCCAAATTTTTAAAAAAGTCTCTATACTTACTCAATCAACCTCCTAATTATTCCCCAACCTATTTCAATAGGGTTTTTGCCCCTCCACCCTACTAAAACCATTTCTGCTGGGTCATTAACTAGCCCGCTCTTTGCAAGATCCAGTGGTATTTTTAGGGCTCATATGTCTACATCTGACACTTAACACCCTCTTTTTCTTTAAACCAAGGAATGGCAAACCACAGCCCACTCCCTGTATTTAATATAGCCCATGAGCTTAGATTAGTTTTCCAACTTTTAAATGGTTAAAAAAGTCAAAAAAGAATATTTTTGACACACAAAAATTATATGAAATTCAAATGTCAGTGTCCATAAATAAAGGTTTGTTAGAACATAGCCACATCTATTTGCTTGTCTATGGCTGCTTTTTGGCCTCAGAGGCAGAACTGAGTAGTTACCACAGAGACAGTATAGCCCTAAAAGCCTAAAATGTTTACTACCTGGCCCTTTACAGAAAAACTTCACACATACCTACTTAAACTCCCTCCAGCCAAGGTTTCAGGATGCCTTTCCTGGAAAAGCTCCTTCTTCTCCAATAAGGCCCCCCAAGAGTTGTTGTGAAGATCACACAAGACAACATACTCAGAGTACCTAAGACAGCATCTCTCACAGTTTGTGTTCGAATCAGTGTGAACTGTCTTGTCTGCTGACTCCTTCCCCTCTATCTATCCCTTAGATGTGTGTTCCTCAAGATTCATCTTTACTTTTTGCCTCTCTTTTCTCTTCACACTCTTTCTTATAAACCTCATTTCCTTCCATGGCCTCAGGCATCATCTCCATACTCATGACTCCCAAAACTACAAATCCCAGCCCAGCTCTTGCTTCACTTGGATGCCCTTCAAGAAAGCAAGCTGAGTACATCCAAAATTAAATTCACCCTTCCTCTGAAAATATGTTCCCTTTTTGTATTCCTGACCTCAGTTAATAGCACTGCCATCTACCCAGTCTCCCAACCCAGAAACCTCATCCTTTCCTTTCTATTTCTCTCTCAGCCTTCATTTCCAACTAGTCAATGAATCCTTTCCACTGCATTTCAGAAGCTTGTCCCACCATTCACAGATCCATCACTTTAGTTTAAGTCTTCTTTCTTCATTTCTTGTCTGGAATTTCTAACTCAAATCAGCTTGCAGTCTGGTCCCATTTGGATTTATCCTGTACATTTCCACCAGAATCACTTTTCATCTTCTTACATAACAAATGGGATCCCTGCTCAATGACGCCTGTAGCTCTTATTACTCACAGGATGAATCCAAACACTTGAACTTGGCCTTTCACAATCTTGCCCTTACCTCCATTCATTCCTTCTACAAATATTCATTGAGCTTATACTATGTCCCAAGTGTTATGCCAGACTATGGACACAGCAGTGAATAAGATCAGCATGGTCTCTGCTTGCTGGGGGATTCCAATCCAGCAAAAGAAATCAAAATTAAACAAAGTACCACTGCATGTCTCTTATACCGATACTGGAAAAGGCACACTGTCATAGTGTCGTGACCTCTGTTTAGAATACCCTAACTTTCAAGGCAAGGCTCAAATACCTTCTCTGAGATGGGAACTTTCGGCAACTTGTGGCTCTCAGATTAATTCTGTCCTTCTTTTTATTATCTGAGCATATCTCTCTTATTTAAACACAACACTATACATCCCTGCTACTCTTACCTCATTGGATTGTGGACATCTTATATTCAGGGGTTGTGTCTTATTGATGTCCCCATGCCTAATTCAGTAGTCATTATCGGTGATTTGATTAGTTAGTTGTCTCTCTTCTGTGACTCAAGGCCAAAAACTGGCTTATATCTACACTATAATAATAAGCAATATTTGAAAAAATTAAATAGTAAAAAATATTTAAAGACACAACATATGTTGCTCATGTATAAATAATATGAATAAAATAGTACTTTATTTGCATATTTGAGTTATAAATTTTTAAAATTTGACTTTTATGCTTTGTTCATTCAGGAAAAGCCAATTTGCCAACAAAGCCGTACTTAGTTGTTAATGCTTATTTTATCCTCTAAATTGTTTCTTATTTTAGTGTGTTTGAAGTATATTTTAGTGAAATATAAATCTCTTTGCTAAGAAATATTTGAGAATATTATCCTCACAATAAGATATTTGCTTTATATGAATAATGTATGTACATCCTGTAAACCTTCAAGTCATAAACAATGCAGAAAATAGAAAATGATGGATGGGCTGCAAAAGATTCAAGAAAACAATTATAATAATTACTATTCTAATCTTTAAGATGTGCCAAAGGGGAGATCCAGGAAATTACCAAGAAGTTAACATCAATACTGGGAAAGAAAAGAACAAATAATAATAAAATTGATCAGGAAGTACTTAGGCAAGAACAATTTAATGAGCAACTGGCAGCGTGAGTTCATGTAGAAAGATCGTGGAATACAAACCAAACAGAAAGTGACTACAAGCAGAGTCAGCCAGAGAAACCTGAATTTGTCTATTTAAAATTATACCAATAGCCATGTGAAAAACTGGTTTCAATTAAAATAATCCTA
Source organism: Monodon monoceros (assembly GCF_005190385.1). Lineage (NCBI taxonomy): Eukaryota > Metazoa > Chordata > Mammalia > Artiodactyla > Monodontidae > Monodon > Monodon monoceros. Next base: position 114,957,828 of record NW_021703767.1, on the reverse strand, counting down.
TAAGAATTAGTATAAAATTAACTTTTGACTGATATATTAGAAAAGACAGCACTTAATTTAAAAAACTTGCTGTTCAGAAGATCTCTTCAACTCAACCACGCCTCCACCACTGAACTCCAAATGATGCATAGGATTACCAGTGGCATTACTTCAACATTCACACTTCATCTCCCAAAAAACAATTGATCAAACCTTGCTAATAAGTGGTTTGCAAGCCAGCCAAATATGGACAACTGTGTGAATGCCTCCAGCATGAAAACTAGTGTAGATGAAATCCCGACAAGATGACAGCTGTTAGCAATCAAGGCGTTGCATGTGAGTGCATACAGTTTGACTTTTTAAAACATAATTTACTTATGCGTAAGGAAGTATTTGGACTGCAGGGTTAACCTGAAGATTCTAAATGGGCCAGGAGAAGCTTTATACATTAGTTACCTCTAACCAAAGAGCTCAGATCAGCTATAAACATCTCCGCTCTGTCAAAGACATGCCTTTCACTGATCAGGGAGGAGCCTTCTGCCTGGACCAGGAATCACGCAGCTCAATCAGCAGGGCAGGAGTCTGCCCTCAGCCAGCAGGGGTGTTCTCAAGGTGGCCGGGTGCCAGAGAAGCGTCAGCCAAAGTGGACAGCTTGTTATCATGACCTCTGTAGTGAGTAAAGGACTGCCAGCATGATTGTGTGAATGAACTATTTGACAGTAAAGAAGGGACCACCCACCAAAATTGAACCAAAATAAGAAATATGGTGGAAAACATTTGGATTGTATTCTGAAGACAATGGAAATTTAAATAAAACTGGGACAACCTCATCTCCTTATCTTTCCTCAGCCAGTTAAATTCAAACACAATTTTGCAAATGTCACCCATTTTTCTAGAATTTTTAATCTGAAAGTCTGCTGAGTTCTTTATATGGGTCAAAATACACCCCCTTTGCCATCCTAAATACCTACCCTTGTTCTTCCCAGATACTTTATTTCTCAGCACCTCCATTTTTTAGCATTTACCATATAAAACTTCCTTCTCTTAAAGTTAAATGTTTATGAAATTATACAACTCTTAGTATATCAGTCCCTGTATAGAGCATGATGTATTTATTCAATGTTTATTAACAATGATGTTCACAGATTTGAAACACTCACATATTACCACTTTCCAGTTGGGAATTATATTTGTGTGGTAAATAAAATGTTTCATACTTTCCTATTATCTATCAACATTTTATTGGTGAATACAGTAACTTTGCTTTTTTTAGAAAGTGAAATTAATTCTATACGAAATTGATCCATCTTCATTTACTACATCTGACTTCATTTCTATCGTTAACAATAGCTTTATTCCTACTAGTTTTCTCCTCTTTCCTCATAAGCATTGAAATAATATTAAAATATATAACTCATAGTTAAAGCAAAATATAACTTGAATAAATGTTTTATTCTTTTAGAGTCTTCCAAGCCTCTACAAATTTTATCACATTCACCAGCTTATTGGACAATATCTATTGAATAATATCCTTATGCGCTGGTGAGTTACAGAACCTTGCAAATATTCATTCTCCATCTTTATAAAGGGGGTGATAAGAAATAGTAGAAATCCTGTCTGATTAATGATCTATGAAGTTTAGAACTGTTTTTTAAAAATCAGTTAGGTTTGTAAAACAGAAAATAAGAGGGGTAAAGCAGCTGTTTACTCACTCTACATACTAGTTTCTGCAGTATACTATATGGACGACTGAAATAAATCACCTGAGATATAGACCCTCATTATAATACACGGCATTGTAAAACTCAGTTACACTTAATGAGGCGATGTACATGCCCCAGTCAAGAATGCTCGACAATTGTTGTTTGGTTGTCATATTCATCTCTTTATATTCCTGTAAAACTATTTAAAGCAGGGATACCAATTTTGGTAAAGTATATTGAGTAAGATAAATCCCTGTCTTATTAAAAGCATTTCTTAGAATAGTGACTGTATTTGAATATTTTGACATCATACATATGTAGAATTATTAGGGTTAATTTTTTTTTAAAAAAAGATAAAATGTATTGAGTACTAACTACAGACCAGGCACTGTTCTATTTGCTTTACATTAATTAATTTGTTTAACCCTCATCTACACTGAATTAAGTGCTATTCATACCCACATTTTGCTGATAAGTAAGCTAAAAGATAGGAGATTAAATAACTTGCCCAAATTCACACAGCTAGTAAACAGGATATTGGAAAACCCTTATTTTAAGGAAAGATCTAGAGGTCAGCTGTCTTGGCCAAGCTCCACTGATGTCTCTAGAGATAATGGAAAATGGGCTCCGGTCTCTGAATTCCTAGTTAACATATCTTCCCATAAAATCATGCTACTTTATATATTCAAAAACAGTACAGGTATAGGTACACTCACAGTGTTGAAGCCATGGGGACTTCAAGTTTAGTGTCAGCAAAAACTGTCCACAAAAGGTGCCCCCTGATGTTCCTTGATCTCCAAACAGTTCCTGTGCTAAGTTCCCCGCCTTCTTGTTCATTCTGCTAACTTTTTAATGGTGATTTGTTATGTAAAATTTGGATAATACAGACAAACATAAAGATAAAATATAATTTAAAAGCATCCATAATCACTACATTCTTTTTTTTTTTTTTTTTTGCGGTATGTGGGCCTCTCACTGTTGTGGCCTCTCCCGTTGCGGAGCACAGGCTCTGGACACGCAGGCACAGCAGCCATGGCTCACGGGCCCAGCCGCTCCGCGACATGTGGGATCTTCCCGGACCGGGGCACGAACCCGTGTCCCCTGCATCGGCAGGCGGACTCTCAACCACCGCGCCACCAGTGAAGCCCCAACATTCTTCATTCAGAAGAAGCCACTGTATACATTTTGGTGAATATACATCTAATTTTTTTTCTACGCATATGCATGTGAATGTGTGTGTATACATGTGTGTGTATGTGTGTGTGTATGTTTTAGTTAATTTGGATAATAGTGTACATATTGTTCAATAAGCTGATTTTCACTAATTTACATATCATGAATATTTTCCATATCACTAAATATCCTTCCACATTACTGTCAATGGCTAAGTTCTATTCTAGATGTGCCATAAGTTATTTAACTAACCCTTTATTTAGGGGACATTAAATTTTTTTCCAATTATGTACTATCATGCTTAACAATGTAAATAACATCCTTGTACATAAAGCTTTGACTATACCCACGATTATTACTTAGAATAAATTCCTGGTTGATGAGGGTACGCAACAATCCTACAGTATCAAATATATATTTTTTTCTGCTTCTGAGAGTACCAACTTACCTACTACCTTGCAAAAATTGAATTCCGGTGTTATCTTTTTTCTTTAATCTCTGGTGATATTATAGGTGAAAAATTGCACCTTGTTGCTTTAAATTTCATTTTTCTTACTTTGAAGACTAAACATTTGTTTCATGTTTATTGGGCACTGCACTTCTTTTGCATGTCCTGTCGAATTTTTATTCCAGACTGATATTCAGAGTTGAGTCTTTCTTAGATGATCTAGAATCCGACATGAGCCAAACCCTGGCCTCAGCAGCAGTGAGGCTCTGCATTCTGCCTTTGCTCACCTAGCGTTTCAACAGCCCACTGCCCTTTCCTTCTGTGTTCCCACTTCCAGCTTCATGGTGATGGCTCACTCTGATTCTGCCTCACATGACGCATACAGAGAGGAAAGAGAGAAAAAAAGCCTACACCTTGGTCCACTGTATCAGAAGACTTCATTTATATCAAAATTTCAAATTTTAAATACCAGAGACAAATTTAATCCTTAGAAAAATATCAAGGAGTTTATCTCTTTTTTCAAAGCATCAAAAAGCCAATACATCCCTGACCAGTATGGAAAACTGCCAGTTCCTCACTAAAAATGACTGCCAATTACTAAGCACTTTACTATGTACCAGGCACAGTAATAATGATGCCATTAATTTTTTGGAAACTTGTCTTTCTCATCTGATTGTGTCTGATGATGTAACATCCCAAGGAATGAACCCCACCCTTTTGAGAAATTTCACCCAAAACAACTGACTTTGTAACAAACTTCCAGTCTTCAAAACTATTATTTCTAAAATCAAGGTGAAATTTAGTACAGGTGTGACTATGGTTAATGATTTCTAGCACTAAATAGGTTTAAAAATATAAAACTCTCCTGATTCTTAAATAATAATCACAGGAGCATTTCCTAATATCACTCACAGACTCTGGAATTTGTCACCTACTTTTGGCTTTTCTACACAAAGTCTTGTGATAAATGATTCCAAATATCTGATACTATGAGGCAAGTCCTCCAACTTTGTTCTTTTTCACGATTGTTTTGGCTCTTCTGGGTCCCTTGCACTTCCACATGAATTTTAGGACCACCTTGTTAATTTCTTCAAAAGCAGCTTGTTGGGATTTTGATATGGATTGTGTTTGCTCTGTATAATACTTGGAGATTATTGCTGTTTTAACAATACTAAATCGTCCAATCCATGAACATGGAATGTCATTCCGTTTGTTTAGGTCTAATTTAATTTCTTTCAACAATGTTTTCTGTTGTCAGAGTACAAGTTTTGCACCCTTTTGTTAAATTTATTCCCAAGTATTTTAATATTTTTGATCTATGGTAAATGCAGTTTTTTCTTAATTTCATTTTTGGATTGCTCATTGCTGATGTATAGAAATACAACTGATTTTGTATACTCTTCTTGTATCATGAAGACTTTCTGAACTCATTTATTAGCGCTAATAGCTTTTTATTGATTTCTCAGGATTTTCTAAATACAAGATCATGTCATCTGCACATAAAAATAGTTTCACTTCCTTTCTAATCTGGATGCCTTTCATTTCTTTTTCTTGCCCAATTGCCCCAGCTAGACCCTCTAGTACAATGTTTGACAGATGCGTTGAAAGCAAATAACTTTGTCTTTTTCCTGATTTAGATGCAAAAACATTATCTTTCAACATTAAGTATGATGTTAGTGAGTTTTCATAGATAGACTATACAGTTTGAAGAAGTTCCTTTCTATTCCTAGTTTGCTGAATGATTTTATCATGAAAAAGTGTCAGATTTTGTCAAATCCTTTTCTGATTTATTAAGATGATCCTGTGGGTTTTGTCCTTTATGAATATGGTATATTACATCAATTGATTTTTGGTAAACTAATCTTGCATCACTTGGATAAATCTCACTTGGTCATAGTGTATTATCCTTTTAATATGTTACTGGATTTGATTTGTTAATATTTTGCTGAGGATTTTTATCTACACTCATATGGAAGATTTGTAGTTTTCTTTTCTCCTGACGTCTCATCTGGTTTTGGAATAAGGGTGATACTCGCTTCATAGTGTGAGTTGGAAAGTGATACGTCCTTTGTTTTTTTGGAAGAATTTATATTAATTCTTCCTTAAATATTTGGTCATACTTTGTTTTTTAACTTTTTCTATTTTTACATTAAAAAAAAATGTAACTCCAATAGCATGTCCGATAGGAGGAAATGAATGTCCACCCATTCACTCTGTAACAACACTGAGGTTAATCTATGGATCTATGATCCACAATGGTATTGTCAAAGTTTGAGTTACTCCCAGGGAAGAGAAAGAAGTCCCCTAATTAGTCCTTAGAAGTTTCCCAAGTTTAAAAAAAAAAGTAGAGGAATGATCTCGGTGTGAAAAGCTGCTCCTGCAACCGCAGCTCTCTTCCATTTCTCCACTCCCTCCCCCAATGCCGGGTTCTGGGCCTGGTACTCAGATCTAATAAGTGACAGTGGGGTGACTGTGGCATCATCCCGCTTCCGTCAGCATCTGGAGAGGAAAGGGGGTTGGGCCGAGAGGGTCTCCCGGGCGGGGCGGAGGAGGAGGGAGTTCAAAACACAGCCTCGCCCCTGGAACCCTCGAAGCAGCAACGCCCCTCGCTATAAATTTGTAGCTGCCTTCGTAGAGAATGATTCCAGCGCCTGTCAGCCAAGGGCCCCAGGCAGTGGGCGACTGAGCGCCTGGGCGGACGCAAGACTAGCAGCTCTGCCGGCCCGAGGCGGCGATCCCTGGGGAGGAACCCGAGCGGACCCCGAGAGTGAGGGCGCACCCCGCACCTGCGCCACCAGCTCGGCCGGACGTGGGCGCAGCGTCCCGAGTGGCGGTGAGTGGCGCGGACTGCCCTGCCAGGCTTGGGGGCTGGGGGCGAGGGTAGTCAGTTTCCTGCCGAGGTGTGAACTGCGGGCGCTGTGCCGGGAGGCTCCCGGGGACGAAGGCGAGAGCGAGCTTAGTTCCAACCGGCGCCCACCCCGAGCTGGAGGCCCTTCCCCAAATCAGAGGAGGGGCGTCTGAGTTGGGAAGAAACAATTTGAGCTTGTTTGCCGCATGCCCCAGAAATTTCATTCCGATTTGACACAACTCTATCGAGTACAAGCAAGGAATCTGCAGAAATGGGATGCAGCCAAGTAAACTTTCTTCCCGACGCTTTTAGCTAACTCTTGTCTTTTAAATGTGACCTGAGTGTATGACTCCGCGGGGCGTCCATTTAAAAGTTGTGCCACTTCTAAAAGTGAAGTTGAGTGTCCGTCCCCTGCCTTCCCAGGCCTCGCACCAACAAAGCTCACCTCCCCCATACCCCTCTCTGCAAACCATATCGGTGGGTCCTTGGCACAGGATGCCGTGCCCACATCGAATTAATTGGGGAGGGGAAAAGCCGGGGCTTCTCCACACCCCAATCCCCCCAGCTTTGGCCAGGGCACGTTTGTAACTGAGGGGGATTCTAGGAGAAGCTCTTCTGCTTCCAAGACTGAACAGAACCTCTTGCTGGCCCCTTCCCTTCATCCACCTCTCTACCTAGCACCCCATTCTCCAATTCTCTTAAATATCCAGCCCAGTCTCTCCAAAGTGCCAGATGCTTCGTCTCCAGAAGCATCTCCTGCCCTGACTTTGGGCCCCCATTAGAGACCTGGCTATTGAACCCATCTGGGGCCTCTGTACCTAATCTTTGTTTGCTGATGGCTTCATTAAGAATCAAACACTCACTAGTGGCCCTCTGGTGCCCTCTCTTCCTGGTGAACGTTTGGGTGCTCACTTTCCGCTGGGATCACATTTTCGACCTGCTGCATTTACTTCCAGTGTCTTTCCTGGAGGAGAAAGTAACAATGAGGCAGGGAGGAAATCTGGCACCCTGCTTCTCTGTTTTATAACTTTTTTGAGCAACTTATACCTCCTCTTAAAGGTGCCTCATCCCCAACATGATTCTCTTGGTAGTTACCACCCAAGGATCCTGGGTCTCCAAGGTTTATTCTCCTTAGCATAAGCAGTAACACCTTTATAATTCTTCTCAAAAAAGGAAACTGTCTGTTTCCCTTGTCCCCTGCAGTGTTTCCCTAGCTCTAAAGGCCCCACCGCGTGGATAATCTTTCCTCAGGCTGTGGTGGAGTCCACCACCCTTTTGGAAGACAGTGCAGGAGCAGGGAAGCACAGAGAGCTGGGAATGGAGACTCCCACTTAACTGGCCATGTGCTGTTAGAGTTATTTCACAACTCTGAACCTCAAGCCCCCGCCTGTAAGTTTCCCTCCAGTGATAAAATTCCTTGATTCCTTTTGTTTCCTAGTTATTGCTTAAAAAAATAAAAGCCTAAAATAATTACCCTTTTATAGCCCATGTCTGTGGTCCTCAAAACTGTCTAAATAGCTCTCCTGGTAAATTGTCTGGAAAATCATTAGGTCCAAGTGTCCATCCCCCAAATTAGAGTTGGCAATTCCTACAACCTGGCTTAAGGCTCAGGGAGTGGCCCCAAGTTGCTAGATCTCAACATTTGTTAAAGTTTCATGATTGTTAGTGTCAAGTCTGTTATCTACTCTTTTTCCCCCTTTTTTTCCCCTGACTTCATTGTTCTTTGTGCCCATCATGAGGCCTTGATTTCTAGCTCGGTTCTTCTTTGATCTTAAACTGAATAAACTGCTCCATCATCCAGCTCGGAAGAAAACTGGTTTTCTTCCACTGATGCCAAAGGAAGACTTGTCTTCCTTGAGTTTTATAAAGTGTCTTTCAGTCACTGTTGCTTTGGCAACGCTCTGCATCCCAAGAGCTCTGAGCTTCAATCTCTCCTATCACTCTCTCGCCCTGCTTCAGTGTTCAAATTGTGACTTTGTGAATTGTTCAGGTTTCTTCCTTCTTCGTTTTTTCTTTTCCTACTTTGGGTAAGAACTGTGTGTGTATACCTGTATATGATTTGGGGTGATTTTGCCGCTGCTGCTTATAACTGTTGTTGCCGTTACTATGACTAATTGCTTGCCCTATGCTAGAGGGAAAATAATGAAAGAAAATTTAATCTGCTCCTTACCCAAAGCCCAGGTAAAATACTTAGCTGAGGAGGAGTTTGAAACTCACAGTTAAAATGCGGGACGCACGTCTCCCATAGTCTTATCTGTGCTGTCACACTGTCCTTTTCATGCAGCTGCATTTTGCTCTCAAATTTGTTACAGGGACCAAGATCAAGTCCCATGACACTTAGATGTTTTCGCTGCCTGACACAGGCTCCTGGTCTTCAGCCCCAAGCTCGCTGGTTTACTTGGTCCTTTTCCTGCTCAGTCATGACTGAGCAATGCCAGAGATTCTCCCAAGTGGGCTAGCAAATTAAGAAATTTATTTAGAAGTTTGATGTAAATCCAAGTGTTGTGAAAATTAAAAAGCTGTCTTGAAGACAGCCTGTGGCAATAAACAAATATAGAGCCAGAGCAACAAAATATGACAAAGTATCCAAGGCTGGGTTAGGAACACTCTTCTCCCATGTTATCTAGCAAATTGGAAAAATCAGCTTTCCAACTCATCACCACTGGAAAGTACTATTATTTTCTTCAAAATGCTTATAAGCTTTCTCTTGCAAAATTGCCTGAAGTCATTGGATTACATGTGTTTCTCTTCGTGTGTTTATTAAAACAGTATACTAAAGCTCCCATAAACAAAAGTAAATTTTGTTCCATTTCCAGCCTTAATTTAGCTATCACTTTACATTTTCTATTCTTCATCATGATATGAATTTTAGCTACTAAGACTCAACTTTTCAGTGGCTTAATACACAAAGCCATCTTAAATCTAGGAGTATCTATAGAGATTTAAGGTACTATTCAAATGATTTGGCAAATGACTACCATTATCCTATTAAAGCTCTAAAATACATCTAAAATAAATCACAGCAAAAAAATTATATAAAGAGCTATAAATTTGCCAGATGTTTTGTTCGTTGGTAGTTAATGACAAATTTGACGATTAGAAAATGAAATATATAACAATCATAAAAATGATAAGTGAATCTTAACTGTGGTTGTATTAACATTGAAAGTTTTTCTATCTGATTTTGATTCTTTCTCTTGATAGTAGATGAGCACAGACGGAAAAAAATTCCCTTGAATATGAAAACCAAAATTTCTTTCAAAATATTTTACTAACGAAGAATGCACTATATACTGTAAATGCTGTACAGCTGCTTTATACTATTGATACATTATTTTTATAGCTCAATTTAGAAGAGTTTATTTTTGTTTGTCTGGTTCCTAAATAGGTGCATCATCTAAATGTCTTAAGTAGAAATAAGTGTCTAGAATCTGCCCATTATGGTTTGATTTTTCTTCCCATACTCAAAAATATTTTAAATTGTGTTGCCAATCTCATATTTAATTACTTTTCTAACACAAGTTGGAAAAATGGGTAAGAAATAGACATGCTTTATTTTTCATAATCTCATTGTGCCTTCACATTCCAAGTTCCAATTCTAGGTGTCCTTAAAACTTAAAATCATAGAATTAATAATCATTCAGTTTGGGTCAACTTTTATGGGATTTCTTGTTCATTTTATATACATATACGCTGCTTTGTTCTTCAAATGATGTTAAAATCTCATTTAGATCAATGAATTAAAGTACTAGTGAACTTCAGACTAAGAATAGTAGAGAATACACATTTGGTTCTGCACTTTTAAAGAGAGTTAATGATTGCTAATTTCCCCTCTAAGTTTTCTTTGGCTATTTCCCATTTTATATTAATCAGAGCTCCTCTTATCTACCTTGGAAAATGAAGAATTATATCTACGAAATATATCAACAGTAGTAGAAGATACTTAGAGGGAATTCAATGGATCTGATATTAGGCCCTGAGGACACACCAAAGTATAAAAATGGTCTTTGCCCTAGAGAGATGTTGGTCAAGCTAAGTACATATTTAGATATGGGTCTCTCTAATCATCTCAATGCCACTGGGGTGGGAAGCCATTTAGAAACAACCCTCCTCCCTCCTACCTTTCAGACTAGGTGGAATGTCTAATGTGGTTACATTGTTTGATTCTAGCCACTTCCATAATAACCACTACAACTTTCCTTTCCCCATGGGGTTATAACTCCTTTGATTGTATGCACCACACCCAATTGCATCCTTGTATTCTGTTAGTAAATGCTCCACAAGTCACTTTCTTGCCTGTTTGTTTTTGGCTAAAGCTATGGAAAACATAAAATACATTTTCAGATCCCTATATTGTAGAAGAGAAATGTTAGAGAGAAACCACTTCCTATTACACACAATAAAATGACTTAAAATTGATGCTTTAGTCTTACTAATTGAGGAACTAAGTATTAATACCATTTTTTTAGTCTAAAGCTGTAATGGCAAGGGCAATGTAGAGAAAAGAGTAAGAAAAGGAGAAATGAAAAAGAATAAAAGGTTGAAATATCAAATCAGTGGTTCTTCAGGCTTTAGAGAGCAGGTAAGGCAAGCATATGACAATCACCTGGGGAGCATTTTAAATCTGTACATATTGTCTACACTTCCCTTTTTCCTCCTTTCCCCATTTCCCCCTATTGAGAACCACCACATCTATTACAAATTAGAACCAATCTTCCATAATTACCTCAAGTGTCCAGGTCCAGAGACTAGCATCATGGGCATCACCTGGAAGCTTATTAGAAATGCACACTTTCAGACCCCACCCAGACTCACTGAATTAGAATCTGCATTTTAACAAGATCCCCACGTGATTCAAATGCACATTAAAGCTAGAGAAGCACAAGTGGACAGTACCTCTGGCTTGTTCAGAATGATTACCTAGAGGTTCTTTCCTTGGCTTTTTAATAAACAATTTTAATAAAGCTAACATTTATTGAGCACATACAATGTGCCAAACAATATTCAGCCTTTAAATAATGTGTTTTATTTAATCCTCACAACATCCCTATATAATAGTCACTGCCTTATCCCCATCTTATAGATTGGGATACTGAGTAATAATGAGATAAGTAGCTTACCCAGATGTGGTAACTGGTAGAGTCAAGATTTAAACACAAATGTTGATTACTGTGTTCTGAGCCACCACCCACACTGTCTGCTCTACACTAGGCTGCCTGCTTTTGAAGGCCAATTAATTATTTGATAATTTATTTAAAGTTATAACTGGAAATCAAGTTCTGTTTCCCTCATAGCAAAAAACAAGATGTCCTCCATTTTGGTTAACATTTGCCTGTCATCTTACCTTTAACTGCAATAATGAAGAATTCTAGAAATTCCTTCTTTAGTTGGGAAAAAAATATGAAAACTATGACAGCCCATTATTTAAAACTTAAGGCTTGATATCTCTATTTTCCCATAACTTACCTGAAATTTACTTTTTTTCCTTACCTTTTTGTGTTCTGATGAACTTTTTTTTTAAAAGTACTTGAATTAAACAAGCCATTTCCTACATATATAAACTGTTCATCTTTCCAACTCAAATTATATATCACTCTTTCAGCTTTTAATATAGACACTTATTTACCTATAGGCATAGTTTACAAAACTTTAGCTGAATATAGTTACTAATCAGTCAGTCTGCAAACAAGGGTGACTTATTTTAAGCCAACGACTCCCCAAATGATTTAGTCTCTGAAAGATTTCTCCCAATGCATATAGATTGAGAGTTGTCAGTTGGATCTGGTCAAATGTCTGTTGCTTTGACAGGGCCTCACTGATGTTGGTCAAAAGATTGAGGTGATGGGCTTCCCTGGTGGCGCAGTGGTTGAGAGTCCGCCTGCCGATGCAGGGGACACAGGTTCGTGCCCAGGTCGGGGAAGATCCCACATGCCACGGAGCGGCTGGGCCCGTGAGCCATGGCCGCTGAGCCTGCGCGTCCGGAGCCTGTGCTCCGCAACGGGAGAGGCCACAACAGTGAGAGGCCCGCGTACCGCAAAAAAAAAAAAAAAAAAAAAAAAAAGATTGAGGTGAGTCTGGGCTCCCTGTGATCATGTTTGAGAGGAGAGGTGTGTCAACGGGACTGAGCAGCCATGATTTTCTCCGTGATAAAGGGACATCCTTAGGAGACAGAATTTCACCAGCTGCTGCTTAGATCTAGAACTTTCGGCAGTGCTAACAGTACAGCGTCTACCTTGTAAGTTATGGCTGAGGGCGAAATCAACCCAGCAGTGCCATAAAGCCAAGTAGCAAGGGAACTTGTGCCCAGGAGACATCCTGCATGTTAGCAGGCAGAGTTTCTTAGTGCTAATAAATGATAACGTACTAGTGATTCTCTTATGATCCTTTAGAGTCCTGCTTGTCTCACTAACCCCAAATATCTGTGACTGTGGCTGAATATAATCTGCACCAGGTTTTTTCCTAAATAAATTGAAAAAAAATCTCACAGCATTTCTTCTAGTAAACTTCATTCGTTTACAATTTTATTATCACACACACTTTTCTTCACTTTTTGACCCAAACTCTTCTTGTTATACAATTCAAATTTATCTTACATGCTTCTGAATTATGTGGGATGCTGCTAGAACAAGAATGGTCCATTAACCCAGCTTTAATAATCTAATTCTCTTTCCATTCAAATGATGTCATGTCACATAAAACACACTGTACCATGATGTCTTCCAGCACTTAACCTTCACACAGTTAATTACTGCCACTTTATCAGGAATGGAAAAGAATCTGATGTGATTCCTACGTAATGATTTCCTGAATGTGTCCTAGTGTTTGATCTACTGGGTTAACAGAATGGATTTTTGAGAGAAATACAAATCTACTCTTTTAATTCCCATTACATTAAGCCATATGATGAAACATTATATAGTCATTATATATTTTTATATAAATATATTTTAAAACATTTAGTGACAAGGAAAGATAATCACAAGTAAATATAGCAACATATAAAACATAAATCGAGTGAGAGCCTGTGTGTGTGTATGTGTTTGATAGATTCTTGTCAAGGTGCCATTAAGGTCTTACTTGGGTCACTGGTATTCTAATGAAAATAGTTTAGTTATATTAGCACTGATTTGTGAGTAAATCACTGATATATTTTTTAAATGCCTGCATATTTGCGGAACAGATAAAAAATACTAGGAAAAATATATAACAAATCTTAAATGCTTTTGAGGATTATTAAGATCAAGGCTAAGATCAAAGGTGACCTTTTTCTTTCCCCCTTTTTTTTGCATGTGCTTTCAAAATTTCCTATAATGAACCTCTATTATACTTCATACTTGCTGTTTATCTTGGAATTTCTTTTCCTTTCTTTCCAACTCACTCTAGATTTCAGATTGTAGACGCTACTGTTAACCCTCTGGAGAATGATACTGGCAAGTCAGCCCTGTCTCTGTTTTTTTTTTTGTCCCTAAGGTACACTAGAGCCTTACAAGAATCCACAGATTTTACACCAGAGTGGTATTTTATAGGAAGAATCATCTAATGGGAAAATCTTTGCTATAACAACAAAATCACCAAAAAATTGGGATAAAAATAGATACTTTTAATGCCAAAATTCTCCTATATCTCCTGTTATCACAATGTGATAGTAAAGCTGGTGTACATTGTTGTTTTAAAAAAAAAAAAAGCAACCTCTACACAGTCTTCTTGAATAACTCTTTAGCTTTAAAAAATTCCTGCTTAAAAAAGTCCCCAAATCTATAATGAAAAATATTGATGAATTTGGCTACATTAAATAGAATTGAAATGGTTGTATATTAAAAAGCACCATAAACAAAGTCAAAAGATAAACAAGAACTTGGGAAAGCTATTTGCCACACATTACATGTAAAACGCCCATTTTCAACATGAGCTCTTTAAAATGAGAAACAATGAACAACCCAATGGAAAAATGAGCAAAGGCCAAGACTGGGCAAACTAGTAGAAAAATGACTACAAACAATAAGAAAACAAAAAGAAGCTCAACCTCATTCATAACTAAAAAAATGCAAACCAAAACAAATATATACTTTTCACTTATCAGACAGAAAAAAATTTAAGATTTGATACAAGCCAGATTTTTGGTATCATAAATTCATGTAACCTTTATAGAGGACATTTTGTAAGTATCTTTCAAAAACTTAGAGTGTATAAACAATTTGCATCAACAACTATATTTGGAACTTATTCTACTGATATAATCATATAAGTACAAAAATGCATATGTATAAATATGATCATTGGGCTTTTTTTTAAGCATCCAAAAAGGGAAATTGGGAAAAAAAAAAACAACCTTACAGCCCATAATAGGGGCTTGTTAAATAAATTATCATATTTCAGTGCAATGAATGGAATACTATATAGCTATTAAAATGAATGAGTTAGATTTATGTATACTGATGTAGAAAGTTCTGCTAGCATATTATTAAGTTTTAAAAAAAAAGGAAGCAAGGCACAGAACATATAATGTATAAAATGAAAAAACATGGATATACACATTTATATGCATGTATATACATTTTTTAAAGTCCTAGAGGGGTACATAAGAAACTATTAGTAGTAAGTATCTCTGGGAAGTGGATCTGGAGAGACAGAGTTAAGAGACGTGTACTTTTGTTTTATATGTTTCTGTAAGTTGTCACTTATATCACATGCATCTATTACTGCAATGAAAGATTAAAACTGAAAACATCTTTTTAAAAGATTCTTTTTCAAAATTATGGTACAATAACACTTGTATAAGCTCTAGAATCATAGCAAAGTCTAAATATAAATTCACAAGTAAAAATCTAATCTATTAGGATATTTCTTATATTTAGTAGTTATGTCTACAGAAATGCCTTAGAAGATTGCACTGTTTTTGACCCAGAAACAGTCTTTTTCTCCTTCTCTAGCATTCATGTAAAAGGGTGTGAGGGAAGATGTCGACTATAAGCAGGAACAGGACCAGGTCAGCCACTCAGCAGAGCCCAAGTCTATATAAGGAAGAATATGTTCTTGATGTCAACCAGATGGCTTCATTACCTTCAAAAACTTTCTTAAGATGTAGTGTTAATGCTTATTTTATAAATTAGAAAATTAAAATCTGACCATATTCAGTGAATCTCATTAATCTTTTTTTCTTTCCAGATTTGATACATGTTAAATTGGTCTAAAATGGCTGAGGTTTTATCTGAATAAGTCACTGAAGCCATCCCAGAAGGTCTGCATCCAGATAAATGTCTTACACCTATAATGCTGTGTCTGTCAGTAGTTTTCTCTAACGTGTCAACAGTGAAGGCAGCACAAAAAGCCACATATGCCATTGTCAGGTGACAGAAACAGAGGAGGCAGAAAAGAATGAAGTTCCAGTCTTACCCCATCCCTTCCAATATACAGCTTAAGAACATATATATTAATATGATTTTCAATATAAACAGTCTCAGAATTACCAAGATATTCATGTATTGATGATAAACCATGTGAGAGATGTGCAAACCCTTGGCGAGGATCTCCTCATGGTCATAGGCGATCGCTCTGAGCAGTGCGTTCCATGCTACGTAGGGCTTTAGTAGGGCCAGGAGGGAAATGACTGTGCTCTCTCATCGGCCACCAAATGGGGAATCGGGGCTCTGTGATGCCCCAGCACTCACTTCTAGAGGCGGGCATATGTCTAAACACCATAAACCTTGAAACTACCTGCTCACCTTCAGAAAACCCGAATGTCTCAGAGTCTCATTCTTACAAAAGTCTCCCTTACTCCAGTAAGATATAGGAAAAGGGGCTCTGAAATTGGATATAGAGGTACCCTTTAATTCCCATGCAGGTTAGCCCTCTGGTAGATGTGAGTCCTGTGGAGTCACACGGCAGGGCATTACACTCAGAACCTCAGAGGGCAGCTAGAGACTGCTCTGTTGGTCCAACTCCTATCACATAGGCCTGAATGATATTTTTCATAAAAAGACTCCTGGATTTACCCGGCTAGCAGGACTTTTTTCTCCTGACGTACATCCAGCTCAAAGAACAAGCCCTCAGCTTCCCAAACTAACAGGGGAGACACTCCCTAGTTCCTCCAAGGAGAATGAAAAGAGTAGCTTGTCCCATTCTGAATATGTTGTGATTGCATTTTATCAGAGTAGAAGGTAGATAAGATAGGTGGTGGGTTACATATGTTAGAGGCGACTAGCCTTTTTGATTGACAAGTAGGAAACACTTGCTGGAAGGTACTCCACAGTGGTGTTAGGAAACTATTTAGGACCGCTTTAATCTTGGAGACAAAAATAGTAACATTCTACAGAGTTCTGACACTGGAAATCTTTAGGGGTTTTTTTGTGAGGTGTAGTTAAACCTAAGAAGCTTAGCTGTGCATGTTTTCAGCAAAAATCCAGCTCTGGAAAACGTACATTAAAATCTATTGAATCAGTTAGGAAGACACCAAGACTGGAAGCTTTCTTTTGCATCCTAAGAGTACGGATCAGAAGGAACTCTTTGTCTGTAACACCCCATCAGCCTTAGGGCAGAAGAATCGGGACAGCAATACGGGGGGCTCCTACTGGAAATGATTCTTAGACCATCCTCTCTTCTCCTGTATTTTGGAAGCCCCTCGGTTTCTGATTAACATTCCCATATTTGTAGCAAAATTTTCCAAATAACTGTGACATTTTGCTTACAAATAAGAAAACACTGAACAAAAACATTGTGTAAAATTTTAAACTTTTTCAAACCTTTAAGGTTCAAATGAATGAGCAAAACATACTTAATTCTAAGACTTTTTTTTTGTTGTTAAAGAACTAATGCCATACCAATTCTGCCACTAACTAGCAACTTTGCCTTTGGTTTCCTGTGAAAGAATCTTCGAGGCCCCATCCCAATCCATGGTCACTATATTGAAATACAAAAAGTGTTTTCCAAGGGCCTTCTGAACTTTGTATTGTCACTTTAAAACTTTCACCAACTTACAACTATAGAACTTTGATCTCTTATTGATTTAAACCAGTAATGTGTAAACAGCATTTCAGAGCTTGTTTTATTGAACGAAAAATACTTAGGTTGAAATCTACTTATGAAAAATGGGAAAACCTGGTTCGGACATAGAATAAAGAACATGTTCAGTAGCTTAAAATCTTTGGTAACCATTTGCCCCATGTGGCTATTTAAATTAATTACAACAAATGAAATTAAAAACCGAGTTCCTCAGTTGTACTAGCCACATTTCAAGTTCTCAATAGACACATGTAGTTAGTGGCTACTGTATTGAATGGCACAGATATAGAACATTTCTATCACTATGGAAAGTTCTATTAGACAATACTATCATAAACAAGCTATTAATAATGCAGTGGACTTCCACTGCTACTTGGCAAGAAAGTTTTGTGCTCTTTTATACTTATTTGGAAATTTTAAAATATTTTTTAAATTCCAGTTTTCTCAGTTGTAGGTTATCTGGTGTATAGTTAGTTCTCACAAGCCCCTTTTCCTTTTTCCTATTTATTTGCCTGTTAAAATATGTGGAATTAAATGTTTTACTTAAATATTTATTTAAATATTTTATGTACTCTTCTAAAGTTAGAGGTTTTCATTTCCTTAAAAATTGTGAAAAGTGGTACACACAATTATGTTGAGCTAATACATGGTTGTTGGCTTTTTTACCTGAATCATTGACATCTCCAAGTAAGAAAAAACTAGAAAAGATGTAGGATCATTTTTAAGGCCAATATTTTTTCTTTATTGTTGATATTCTGTAAGATTTTATTTTTCCTACAATGATAGATGTGTCTCAATGATACTGACTTTAAACTAAAGTTGACTTACATTTTTTCAGCAGTTGGAGAGCCAAGCAAAATAACTATTAGATCATTTATTTCTTTTTATCTTTTTTTATGGAAATGTGTAGTATTTTGATTTCAAAATTGTATGTATCCCAGATAACAATATTTTGTTTATCATTTTAATTAATATAATCACCCCCTTTTACAGTGTATTCTTAAACTTCTTAGTCACGATTTTTCCACTAATACGATCCTGTTATTTAACATCAGTCTCAATTACTTTCCAGTCACTTATACCTAGTAATTCAATTAAATTTGGTTCCTGGACTAACGGTTGTACATTACACAAGGCAAGAAATTTAAAACAAATTTATCTTTGAGTTATTGAAGTATCAAGGATTTGAGATAGCTATATAACTAGCTGTGAAAAAGGCATATAAATATCCAGCCAATATTCCCTTTACAGATTTAATAGTATCATTTTTCAGTGAAAGCATAAATAATAGAAGTTTGGACCCAGTTTGGAACTGTTAAATATGAATCTGAGTCTTACCAATGAAAAAAAGGCAAAGTAAAGGTTAGCCACTTGTGGAGCTTTTTTTTTTCTTCAATAAACCAAAAAATAGCTTTCTTTATAGAATAACAGGTTTACTCCAAGTAACCTATTGTTCACACAGTTTATCTACAGTAACATTGTTCCTAGGTTTAAATAATATAGATAGATATGCTCAACATACAACTATTAATACTTTTAACAATTAAAAGAGCTCAGAGAATTAGCCTCTAAATTTAGAGGTTCTGTTTTGCCGGCAGGAAGAACTTTTCACTAGTACCAAAAGTGCTGTCCTCCTCTCCCTTCAACTAGCTAGTCATTCCTTTTAAGACTCTTGAGATGATTTGGATATATAGGAGTCATTTTTTTTAATTCTAGGAAGATCTAAGATATCTCAGAAATGTAATAGTACAGTGCAGACCTGGCAGAAGGTAACCAGTTATCTGGAACTAGGTCTTTGGCATCTTTCCAGATTTGGAACAAAATACTGGACTCTCCCTGGGCATCCGTGAGACAACAGGAGCAATGTCATACCGCAAGTCCAAAATCCAATCAGGAGCAGGCTTCCTTCTCCTCTTATCCAGGCGAAGCCAAAATACTTCTGCACACAGCATGGGCCACCATAAAAAGCAAACAAAGCCACTGTAGATAAAACCAAGCAGTGGGTAAGGCTGTCTTTTGACCTAGAGTCTGAACCCTGACTCCTCAGTGATGCTCCAGGCCAAAGAGCAAGAACACGATGGGCATTTTGCTGCCTCTTGGTCCCTCCAGTGCGGTCATTGTGCAGAGCAGGAGGATAAAACAACTCAGTATCTTCCTGAACAATGCAGAGAAGGAAATCCAACCTGCTTTGGCAGTGTGAAAGCAATGCAAATTTGAGTCATTGATGACCATAGCTTCTTATGTGATATAGAAGTTTATTCTGTAACACTAATGGCCCAGCCATATTTTATTCAACTCTAAACCATTAATGAATGCTCATCTTCATTTTACATAGAACATATTTATCTATACACAGCTGAACAAATAGGGAATGTTGGAAATGGCCCTGTGAGAAGTACTGGCCCACAATGCATCTGCTTGGTTTGGGGCATTTGAAGTAGTTAGTATAGGCCCCTCTGGATTTCTGCTAGAATGTTGATTTAACTAGATCAATGAACTAGACACATAGCATCTGAATTAAAGAGTGAGAAATACAATATGAACCAATTAAGTGAAGGAAAAATTTACTATGAATAAAATAATAAATGTCAATAAATTTAAAAATTGACTTCAGTTTCCTTTATATGACAAATGTAACAGATCTAATTTGACATCTTAAAATGAAGAGATCTATGTGTAATCTATTTTGTGATTTTGCTCTTCTTAGGAGTATGTTTTGGTATCTTTAACCTTCATATTTAATTTTTTTTCTTTTATCAGTTTCTATGGTGTAAACATCCATCAATCCATATTGGTTGACATATATATATATATATATATATATATATATATATATATATATATCAAGAGAAAGTAATGCTGCAATCCTTCTCAGCAATTTATTCTAACAATTAAGAACCCTTGGGGCTTCCCTGGTGGTGCAGTGGTTGAGAGTCCGCCTGCTGATGCGAGGGACAAGGGTTCGTGCCCCGGTCCGGGAAGATCCCACATGCCACAGAGCGGCTGGCCCGTGAGCCATGGCTGCTGAGCCTGCGCGTCCGGAGCCTGTGCTCTGCAACGGGAGAGGCCACAACAGTGAGAGGCCCACATACCGCAAAAAAAAAAAAAAAGAACCCTTAAGCTAAATAGAATAATTCATTTCACAGGAAACTCTTATTCAATATGTATAATTAGTTTTAGTTAACTTTATTAATGAAATGCTGCAAATCAATTAGGTTTGCAATAATCAGATCCCAAGGACCCAAGAGGGGCCGTTTCCCTCACAAGAGGAGAAGGTGATATACAATTTAGTTGGGAAGCAAATGTAATTAGATTTGATCAGTTGAATATTCCTGTCCTGATGTGGAATTAGGCACATACCCAAGCCTGAGTTTATAGTTGGAAAGGGGTAGAAAAAGCAGCATGACTTAGAAAATGTCTTCATGGTCCTACTGACCACAAACTAACAGCCAAAGTGGGCCTTTGAAACCACAGGTAGACAGGTTTTCTTCCGACAGGGTTATGTTTACATTTGTTTTTCAAATCTGAATGTCTTTAAGTAGAAGAGCACATGAACTCAACTATTTGTCACTCCTTAATGGCACTTCACACATTTATCTAACTGCCTAAATCCTGATGGCATTTCAGTTTGCAACTATTGTGACCTAGAAGTTTATTATTGAACAGGTGTGGGGTAACTCTAAAGTTCCTTTCTTCTGACTCTAAAATAAGAATATCAAAGAAATGTCATGACAGTAAAAAAGTCTTCTGAATGAAATTTATATTAAACACAAGGTATTCCTATTTAGGGCTGCAGTTTGCAACAGATTCTGCTGTTATTCACTCAATAAGTATTTTTATTGGACACCTACATGCCAGTCACTATTTTCAGCATTAAGGACAAAGTGTGAGCAAAGCAGACAAAAATCCCTACCCTCATAGAACTTACATTCTAGTGCATGTAGACAGAAAAACAAGTAAAGTGTATATGTTGGATGGCATGAATAATGGAAATAGAATGTGGAAGCAGTGAGGGAGAAGGGTGCAGTTTGTAAAGGGAGTTTAGGGAAAGCCTGCTTAGTAAGAAGGAAGGAACTATGTGGACATCTGGAGGAAGATGGCTGTATGGAGAGAGCAGAGCAAATGCAAAGGCCCTGAGGCAGCACTATACTGGCATATTTGAGGCACAGCGAATAGGCCAGTATCCAAAAAGCCAGTATTGAAGGGTATAAACTGACAGGTAGACTAGAGACATATTTAGAATGGATGCTAGAAGAGGGGAACAAATGAAATTTTTAAACTGAAATGGTTTTTGAAAATGCTTTGAAATATAGTGAAATATTTTCACACAAGAGATTTTAAAAAGAAGTCAGGTCCATGATTCAATCCCCAATGACTGGTTCAGTAGCCATCATGGTCAGGGGCTACGTCTAGAACTCTAATCACTAAAAACCTGCATTTGATGTCAGTTCCTCCTGGACAACCAAATGACTTGTTTGGCACCTTTGGTATACCCCAAAAACACTTTGCTTATCACTGACCTGTAATCCCATGTCTCTGGGCCTGAAAATAAAGCTCCCTGTAACAGAGTTAGTGGTGCATGACATTGCCATTAGATTATTTTTAGTGAAAGCTTTGCCTCCTGACACAAATGCACTGATGAACTTAATAATTCCTGGGGCTACCACTGAATGCAAAATGACTTCATATACTGGTTATTCCATTTAAATTATTTTATCTTCAAGTCCAACAAAAGGAAAATTCTAAATAAAAAGATACATTTGGGATTGTATATGTGGCATCCATCCACATAAATCTGAAATAAAATTATTTAATGGAAAATTTCAAATTCAGCCACCTCTAAATATATAAGATAGTCTGAATGAGAAGGAACAATTCTGACTTTGTATTTTTTTTTAGTGGTAGTGTTTTCTCATAATCCCATGCCTTTTTCCTGTCCTGCTATTCTTCAAGATTTCCTAATGAGAATTAGAGAACAGGCATATTTAACAATCTGTATTTGCAGGTTGTAAACAAGAAAATGAAGACTAATAGTTTCTCTCCTGCTAATTTGATTTTCGACAGCTCCTCTCCTACCAGCTTAGGCAAAGGACTTAGTTACTATTTCCAGCAGATGGGGCCAAGGAAAAGACAATCAACTGTGATGTCATGCTTCCCCCAAATAGGCCAGCTGCCTTTCAGGCCTCGGTTACAGACTTCTAACCGAAGAAATGAGTAGTGATCATGAACAGAACGAGGAAAAAATGCAATTTCCTTTATTCTAGAAAAA
Source organism: Monodon monoceros (assembly GCF_005190385.1). Classification (NCBI taxonomy): domain Eukaryota; kingdom Metazoa; phylum Chordata; class Mammalia; order Artiodactyla; family Monodontidae; genus Monodon; species Monodon monoceros. Next base: position 114,935,410 of record NW_021703767.1, on the reverse strand, counting down.
CAATACTCAGTGGCTGGTTCACAGTGCTACAGTAAAACATTTTCATACATTTCTCCTGCACATGTGGAGAGTTATATGGTATGCACTTAGAAGTAGAAATGCTGATTTGATTTCCAAAGTGGTAGTGATAGAAGGAGGCTTCTGGAAACGGGGTTGTGCTGAGTTGACAGAAAGGAAAAGGATTCAGTCCTTAACTGGTAATATGTGACTGGCTCTCTAAACTGAAATATAACCCCAAAAGAACTTCTTCTGGTACAATTCCAGGTCCCAGGGCTAGTTAATGGTACAAATAGTTATTTATATACAACTATACAGGAATGTATTTCCCAGGACCCCTCTTATCATTGACATCTCATAAAATCAGCCCTGCAAAAGAACTAGAACATTCTGAGAACATACAACACGTAACTTTAAATGAGGAAATTTCCTTTTCTCATGCAAAAGCATGAAAGTTGGTTTGAATTGACATGGACTTCTGTCCAGGCCAGGGCCTGTGATTTCAGGAAGCATGTATCTCTTTTGAAACTCTAGTGTGTCCTTGGAAATGGCTGCATAAAGGCCAAACTGTCAAAGTCTATTCCTTCTCCTCTGAGTAAAATCTTTTAGTTGTATGTCAGTAGCTGGTCTTCGTTCTCCTCAGTGCTTGTTTCAAAATACCACAATTTTCATTCTAAACCCCAATAGTATTAGGAAGACAAGTTGAGTTAAAATAATGCCTGTAATTTAATAAGTATTCTGTCCCTAATAAAAAGCTAGTTAGTCACAGCTTCGTTCAAATCCCTCTCCCCCAGATTTTTCTCCTGAAAGGAGATACTAGACAGCATTTTAGGGAAAACAAACTTTCGTCAATCGCTAAGGATAAGGTAATAAAAGGGTTGAAAACAGCATTTTAAGCATCATGTTTTTTCTTTAAATTCCCTGAGGTTGAACAGATTCTTAAACTTCATTTTTTTAACTGCCCTGAAAATAGTTTGTCTCTAGTTGACTCTTATTCAGGGCAATGTTATATCTTCTTAATCTAGTAGAGTCACAAATTTAAGTCATCAACCTGAGCAAGTAATTGAAATGGTACAATCTTCTCACTCAAAAAAAAATAAAAAATAAAAAATCCAGGAATGAATCATCCTTAAAACTCTCCCAACTTGCAGTCTAGTTTCATGGGTGAAAACTTTGGGAGACCAGTTTGGGAAGCAACCAGAGCCTGGTAGTTTCATACACTTGATCTTATCACCTTCTCACAACAACACTTAAAAGTAACTAGGATTTAAAAAATAAACTTGTTATTTAATATGGTAATAAAGTGTTTTTATGTGGAAAAATAAATAAAATAAAGTATACCTCAGTAAACCTGCAAAAAAAAAGTAACTAGGACTACTGCCATTGTATTATATTGCTATTTTTTAAAATGCAGACACAAAGAGAATGTAATAGTTAACATCTATTAATTGGACACTTAGTTGGTCAGGCACTGGGTTAGTCACTTTATCTCCATTTTCTTAATTCACAAAAACAAAACAAAACAAAACTGCAAGCTAGGTTTTCTTATTGGCTTCATTTTTTCACAGACAGTGAGTCTAAGGGGCCCATCTTGCTAACCAATACCAGGGCAAGAACTGGAATTTTGGACTGACTCCAAAGCCCTAGTTCTCATTTCTCTCCCAGATGTCACCCATCAAATTCTTCAAAGCCTGAGATCTTCCTTTTTTTCAATTAACTGCTACACTAGCAGCATTTTTTTTACGTATATGTATACAAGCAAACACTGTGCTAATGTTTAATTATAGGTTTATACTGATGTTGGATGCAAGTATAAGCTAGCATCATCTTGAATAACAGTAGAAGAGTCAGGAGCTCTGAAAGTAATGTTCAGGATTGGGTAAAGCAGGTATTTTCCTGTCACATTTCAGTGAGAAAATTAATTCATATGCCACCAGCCATATGCAGAAATGCAACAGGAAATGAAAAACTTAACTACTTTAAATAATGTGGTCTGCAACACAAATTATTGCACTGTGAATTCGTTTCCTTCTGCTGTAGAACTGATCATTTGGATTATATAGGCAAGCGGTGTAAGACATTACTAAAATTATCCTTGAATCCTAGCTTTGAGATCTATATAAAACACTAGGCAGTCTCCCTGAGAACACATAGAAAACACTTTTTTAAAGGATTGGGATGGGTTATTTTCCCTTCTGTTAAATATTAGCCTTTGAAATGAACTCAGCTGATCTGCTAAATAACATTTGCAAATTGTTGTGTTTTAATAAAGTGACAGACTGAGAGAGAAGCCACACTAGACCTGCTTATGCTTCTGGAGGCGTTACAGACCAGGAACATTATGCAATAATGCCTTTTAAAAGAAGGGAGCCACTTAGCTTTACACCTTGCCTGGCAACAAATGTAGACACTTACTCCAAACTCGGGGGTAATTAGAATCTATGAAAATCCAGCATCTAAATCCCAAACCCCTGGTGCAATACATACTCAGTAAATTACCGTTTTTTACCTCTAGTATTTTCAACAATTTCATTTAAGTATGTGAATATATGAGTGTGCGGTGTTTTAGGAGGCCTGCTCTATAATGCTATGGAAAGGTTTCATCACTATTAATCAGGTATGCAGTAAATGGGACACCTCATTTTTTCCATTTCTGGAAGGCTCAGAGCCTTTGCTGCTGCTGGCAGAAGGCAGACCCCAACGCACTATGCTAGTGAAAAATCCCCGGCAAACGTGGAACCCAGTGAAAATGTGGGAGACGCAACTTGCAGTCGCTACCACTGGCAATCATCGCCACTATTACAGCTTTAATCAGGCAAGCCAAGGCTCATGCATTTGTTTATAAAGTTGCAGCAAAGCCTTATAAATTAAGCCTGAAAGAACATTAGGTTTTAGTCTAATCTTGGATCAACAAGAAATTCTTACTTAAAAACCTTCATAAAAGTAGTCAGATTGGTGTTTTAAGAACTAAACCGAATTACACTGCTTTAACCTTTCTTTTGTTGCAATAGGAAAATAAATGCTTTAAGAATTAAAGTTAAAACACAGAGATCTTAAAATATGTTGGAGGAAAAACTACTTTACAGAAGATAAATTTGTTCCCTGGACTTGTAACTGGCTGTTGATTTCTGGGTTTCTGAGTGTGAAGGTGTACTGTCTCCTAGACAGTGCAGGGAAGACTTGGTACCCTTCTGAATGAAAGGGTGCCTATTAGCTTTTCTCCTTCATTTCCTAAAGTGCTGTGATTTTTATTCCCTGGTGTTATGTTTTTAAAAGATTTTAAATCTTAAAACATAGAAATAGGTGTTGAAATTGAGAGCTGAAAGTCTCAACCAGTTGGGTATGATTTTTTTAAATAGGTAATACAGACCTCTAGTGGTTGAACAGTTTGAAAGCCTCTGCAAGAAGAGGAAATTGTGCATCAGGTGCTTGCGTTTTTTTTTTTTTTTTTTTTTTTTATTTCTGCGGTACGCGGGCCTCGCCCGTTGCAGAGCACAGGCTCCGGATGCGCAGGCTCAGCAGCCATGGCTCACGGGCCCAGCCGCTCCGTGGCATGTGGGATCTTCCCGGACCGGGGCAAACCCGGTCCCCTGCATCGGCAGGCGGACTCTCAACCACTGCGCCACCAGGGAAGCCCAGGTGCTTGCATTTTAAAGAGGCAAAACTGTTGCTAGTTACAATTACAATGCAAAATTCACATAGTTCATACAAATCAAAAAAAGGTAGTACTGTGCAGCAAGGGAAGATGGAGCACTTCCCATCCTTTTAGATGCTCTCAATTCTCCCAAGACAAGCAAGGACCCCTCCCATCAAAGTCCCAGCGAGAAGTCTGGATCTGTATTGGTTTTCCTCTGAAAGATTAATGTCCAATTCACTTGTTATATGAATGGAGCTGGCAGATATCTGCGTTATGTAAAAATAGATTTTATTTTCCTTGGCACACAGTTTTGCCTCCATGAGACTCTTCTTCCTCTAAACTCTAAACTCCAACTCCCCGTGAAAATGCAAGAGAATCTCACACAGCCACTGCTTGCCTGTCCTTTCCCAGGTTCTCTCCATGGGGACAGCCACACTCCACTGGACTGGGGCTCAGTGTCTGGGGTGTTTCTCCATCTCTATGAGGTGCAAACTATTGGATCCGTGCACAAGCTTCGGTGATTATTAAATGTCTCTCTAGACCAGCGCTTCTCAAACATGAATAGCTACACAAACTACCTGGAGAATCTTGTTGACATTCAGATTCCGACTCAGTAGGTGTGGAATGGGGCCTGAGATGGCTTTACTAGAAAGCTCCCAGGTGATGCTAACGCTGGCATCCAGGACCACAGCCGGGAGGAGCGAGGAGACGCTCTAACATCTCTAATTTTTTATTACACTTTGTGTTTCACTGATTTCTTCATCTTTCTCTTCTTTTTTACTTCAATGGCATCTCAAAATTTAATTTTTGACTTTATATAACTTTTAAAGTTCTCTTTCACTTGACTATGTACAAAAATCTCTGGGAACCTGTTATTCAAGTATTGTAAAGTTGACCTTGCATTTTAAGAATGGATTCAGTGTCATCTGTTTAGTTTGGTGAGTTCATGGTGGTTGTGAGCACCTCTCTAGCACTTGAAGTAATTAGGCATTTGTAACCACAATTAAATACCTGATTAGCCATACTGGGAGAGTGCCTGAGATCGGGTTTTGTGCATGCTGAAAAACTACTAAGGGCCCAAGGTAACATCCACATCGTAAAATCAGGCAGAATAAAAAGCACAAGCTGAAACCCTTAAGAGTCAACAGATCAGAGTAAAATACGGGAAAAACATTTCTCGGACAAAATCCATCATCCAAATAAGTTCCTATCATGGCATGTTATCAAGCTTAATTTTGAAATCCATAATTTTAGAACTTATGTCATGGGGTAGTCTTGAAAAGCCTCCTGCAAACTTTTAACATCCAGTTTCAAATCAAAAATAGTATATTAACAGGCTGTAGCATGGAGGGAGTACATAAATTATCATCATTGCCCTGCATGAACAGTAATTCACAGATCTGGCTCAGACACGGCTTAGATGAAATAATTAACTATGTATAGTACTTAACAGTATAAAAGTAATTCATCTAGCCGCCTCACACTGGTTTGGCCTAAATAAACATGTAATAAAAAAAAGCCATAGATTTTATTATTTTTTCACTCAATGTTACTACTTACTAAGTTGGAATTTTAATATGGCAGAAGAAAGATATCTTTCCCTTAAAAAAATAACACTTTCTTTTCAAATGTTAAAGTACTAACTATAAGCTGAATGAGTTCTGTTTATAATTGTGCACAGATGTTCTCAATTAATAGTATTATGCATTCTGCTTCACAGGAGTTTGGCGAACATGACTATTTTAAATTATGGTGTAAATAAGAAAAAAAATCGATTTTTTTAACCACAAGTCACATAGACTCTGTTGAGGTACTACAGTTGTGTGGCGGTGTAGCTTTGGCAAAATGTTTCAGATAAACTTGTTTTTTGCCCCATGGGTTCTGAGAGGAGACAAGTGGCCTTTGGCTTATAGACCCTTCATCAGCAGGTCTACAAGGTAAAGGGCAGGGTCATTAGTTGGTATGAGGGCAAAAAAATAAGGCAAGTATCCCTGTTTGGGCAAGAGAAAAGAGCTCGGGCGATTTCTGCGAGGGAGATTTCTGCACCCCATGCAGGTCTTTTTTTAAAGTCCACTCTCAACGTATGGTTGCTCCTCTGCCTAATTTTTTTTTTTAATATTTATCTATTTATTTGGCTGCTCTGGGTCTTAGTTGCAGCACACGGGATCTTCATTGTGGCACATGGGATCTTTAGTTGCCGCATGTGAACTCTTGGCTGCAGCATGTGGGGTCTAGTTCCCTGACCAGGGATAGAGCCCAGGTCCCCTGCACTGGGAGCGCAGAGTCTTAGCCACTGGACCACCAAGAAAGTCCCTCCTTTGCCTAATCTTATAGACTATAACATGTTCTATATGACCCCATTGCCTAATCATTATATTATTATCCCTATTTCATAAATAGACAAAGAAGAGGAGGAAGCTAAGTAATTCTTCCAAAATTAAATAGCACACAAGATGTAGGTCAAACTCAAACCCAGAGACTTCTACTTCCAGCCAAGATGGAGTGAGAGAGATTTACTGTCTCACCAAAAACAACTACTAAAATATTATATATATATATGAATATATATGAATATATATATGAATATGAATATATATGAATATGTGTGTATATATATATATATATATATATATGAGAAACAATGATTTTCAAGACAGTGGACACCAGGCAACAAAGGACAGTAGTCTCTGAGGGACAGGAGACAAATGAAGTGAGCCCCAGATCACACTGCCTGGAGAAAGCTCCAAGCCAGGGCTCAGAAAGGATAATCCAGAAGGAGCTCCCAGGTCTCCCTGAGCTGTGGAGACGGAGCTGGGGTCCAGAGACGCAAGGAGCTAGAGATCACAGAGCAGAGTACCAGATGCTAGAGAGCTTTACAAAGAAAGAGCGTGGAAGTCTGAAAGGTCCCCCCTGTGTTTCAGTGCATGTGAGTGAGTAATCACCCAGAAGGATTAGAGGGCACACTCGGCAGAGATCAAGCGGAGCCAGAAAATAGTTGTTGTTCCCACGAGCCTGAGGGGTAAAACTCATAATTCATGGGACATCAGGTAGCATATTCACAAGGGTTTTGCCTCAAGAATAGGAAAAAATTAGACTAAATGCTTCTCTGGCCCCACCTAACAAAGCTTAAAAGCCAGATCTGAAGGAATCAAACCGTTTGTATGTAATGTAACTGCTTCCCAGAACAAAGCTGGAGAATTTATATAGGAATACAAAAACATTCAGTATCCAACAAGGTGAAGTTCACAGTGCTTAGCATCCATTCAAAAATTACCAGGCATGCAAAGAAGCAGGAAAATAAAATCCATAATAAGAAAAGAAATCAATTAATAGAAACAGACCTAGTAATGACACAGATGATAGAATTCCATATGTTCAAGAAGCTAGGGGAAAGTCTGAACATATTGAAGAGACATGGACAATACTCAAATGTCTGAAATAGAATTTCTGGAGCTGAAAACTCAAACCAAGACTTCAGACATTATGACCATGTTCCTTCCACTGCCCCCACCATATTCTTCCCTGGATCATGAGTTTGATCCCAGTGGCCTCCTACTTACTACTTGCTTAATACTGAAATTCCCGGATGAATACTTCCTTTTAAGAGGGGTTTAGCAGCTGAAGACAACAGACTTCCCGAAGGGCTCCACATGGGCCCTTTCCCAACCCACTTTGACTCCCCCACCCCCGAGGCCCTTCTCTGGCTCGTGGAGCAGATGGCACCACTGTCCATGGACTGACACTCCACTCTGGCATGGACTCCTCAGTAGAGTAGCTACTAGCAGTCCTCAACATGGCACCTTCCTAATTATAAGAAAGTTTACATTATCAGACCACCATGTTCCATCTTGATTTTCCATCTCACATGAAAACTCTATAGGTTGAAACAGCATGAAATTTGTTCTCTTCACCCAAAATACAATTAAAATGGAAGTTAGTATTGATACTTCTGAAGCTTCCCACCCTTCCCATCCAAGGCACTATGTATAAAACCATGAACTGTGTTCTTCCAGCCAATGAGGCAATTAACCAAAATGTACATGTTGTCCTTTTACAGAATTCAAAATATGCTCATGAGAATTAAACTATTTTTCCAACCAAGCTAAAAAAATCAATTTACTTGTCTAGGAAGTTTTATTAGGGCTAGAATTCCAAGAAATGTATATGCTAGCCAAATACTACTGTTCATCAGAAATGCTCCATATGCATCCAGTATTAATCCTGTGTAATTCCCTCAGTCAATGTACCCACTTAACAGCAGATATATTCTCTCTATGTATTTTGTGTGCATGTGTTCCTAAACCTGCAGTGAATGAATTTAGAAAAAAAGTATCAAAAACACAAACGTAGCCTTGCAACACAAATATGTAGATAATTTCATGCTTGGAGCATCACAGTTCACTTTAGAAACACTTTACTTGACAATGAAGCTTTCAAGAATAAGTATTTTTCAGCACTTACTGAAAATATTTTAAAATCTCACCTCATCACCAGTTATATAACCAGGGCCATGTGGTCATTGTGGCTCTATGAAATGGCATCAGGCCCTTTCACTACTGATCGTCTTTTGGGCACTAGATGATACTTTTTGAATAGATGTTAAAATAATGTGCAAGAACCAAATATCACAGATTGTGTGCTGTATTCACCCACATGGAGACATCACTTTAGTGAAATGCAACAACAGCTGTAGAAAACATAACAGTATCTTTACCAAAATATAAAAAGGAAAAAGGAAAGGTAAGTTGCTAGCAAGATCAAAGAAGCGGGGAGGTGCAGTACCGGCTGCCATTCTGAGACAGTTCTCAGACTGCACCAGGCTAGTCTTATGAGAGCAGGGGTGGGTAATACCTCATCCCATCATATCTCTTTGTTTTCCCACTACCTGCTACTCCTTGGTCATGGATTATTGTTGAATGTGGAAATGGAATGGGGGATGTCTAACAACAGCACACTTCAAGTATTTAGTGTATTATAAAAACACTGGAATGGGGGTTTGCAGCATCTTGCTGGGGCTTGAAGTCTGTTTTCTATTTTTTTTTTTTTTTTTTTTTTTGTGATACGCGGGCCTCTCATTGTTGTGGCCTCCCCCGTTGCGGAGCACAGGCTCTGGACGCGCAGGCTCAGCGGCCATGGCTCATGGGCCCAGCCGCTCGGACCGGGGCACAAACCCGTGTCCCCTGCATCGGCAGGTGGACTCTCAACCACTGTGCCACCAGGGGAGCCCGAAGTCTGTTTTCTTAATTGTAAAATTAGGTGGTTGGCCTGGATCCTGAGTTGTAAATTGGCAGCCCTTGGACCAAATTTGGTCTGCAAAAGAGTTCTGTTTACTTCCACGCAGTGTTGATTTTTTCTCATTTGCTTTAGTTGAAAATATTTCAAAATAGGATATTCCATGTAAAATTTGAAATTTCCAGCTTATCTTAAAAAATCAGCCTGTATCTTCCCCTGATCACCACTGGCACAATTGAGAATCCCCATCCCCACCTCCTCTGAGAAAGGGGAAGTGTCCACCACCATGGTCCACTACCATACCCACTTCACCCATCTCTGTTGCTCCCAGCCCCTATAAGTATTTGAATATTTGAACCCTGAAGCATGTAATATCTAGGGCCATTCCAGGAGTAAAATGTTATGAATCTCTGACTCAAGTTGTCTCAATAAAAGCAAAAGACTATAGAGAATAATATTTCAACTACATTCTAGGTTAAAACAGACTTTGCTTGGGTAGCCTGACAACCAAGACCCCATTTAGAATATCGTACTTGTGTATGTTTACAGGGACAAAGGGCATACATATAGTTTGTAGGTCACCCACCCAGCGGATATGGAATTTGATTGTATCGCGAATGTGCCCCTCCTACAGTCTCGTTGTGGCTTCTTCTTTGTCTTTGGATGTAGAATATCTTTTTTGGTAGGTTCCAGTCTTTTTTGTCAATGGTTGTTCAGCAGTTTTTTGTGATCTTGGTGTTTTCGTGAGAAGAGGTGGGCTCAAGTCCTTCCTGTCCACCATCTTGTCTCTGCCTCCCCTCTTGTCTCTAAGGGCGTACATATATATTCCTGTAGTTCTCTCAAGAAGAAAAGCAATAAATATGACCCCTAAATTTCTTCTATAGCAGAAATTTCTATGACTTCCTGATCTACACTGAGACAAAACTACACTCCAAACCTAAATCGAAAGTCCATAGTTACAGAATGACTTTTTCTGTAAAGAGAACATCTTAATTTGTTGATGTAACATGAAGCATGTTATTTATCTAGAGAATGGCTTTTAAGCGGATCGTTGGCATGCATATAACAATGCCTACTGAAACAGACTGATTCCTAGACATATTTTCTCTGTATCAGAACCTCTTCATATCCAAAATTATTAGCATATTATGTTATTCTCACAAAGTTCTAATGAACTGCACAAATCTGCCTGCTGTATTCTGAGTACAAAAATATTTAGCCTAATTTGTTTTTCCATTATTTTATATAGTAATAAAGTAACATCAAAAATGTTATTACCAGGGGCTTCCCTGGTGGTGCAGTGGTTGGGAGTCCACCTGCTGATGCAGGGGACACGGGTTCGTGCCCCGGTCCAGGAAGATCCCACATGCTGCGGAGCGGCTGGGCCCATGAGCCGTGGCCGCTGAGCCTGCGCGTCCGGAGCCTGTGCTCCACAACGGGAGAGGTCACAACAGGGAGAGGCCCCAAGTACCGCAAAAACAAAAAAATGTTATTACCAGAAATATTACAGTGTTTTATAATTATTAGAAAGTGAATCTCATGAAGTCATATTAAAAAACAACAATTACCACATGTTAAGTCAGATAATTCAAGGAAGAGACATATGAATATTAGGGGGGCTGTTGGCAAAGATATTTTTTTCTCTCAATCCTATGCTTTGAAGGAAATTTTTGCCATTTAATTAGTTTAAGTATGCTTCATCAACCAAAGGTTTATAGTATGGTATTTTCCCCCCTCCAGCTTAAAGTACTCTTAAAATCATCTACACTTTAGGTGTTCATACTTTCACTTCTTTTAAAAATGGATCCTTCCTGGATCCTTTACATTGCTTTATGGGATTAACAACAAATTGTATCACCATACTGTACTGTATTGACAGAGCTCTAACATCATGCCAATCTGTTTCTTAGCCATGTGTAATAATGTGACAACTTATACACATATATAAATTTATGTGGTAATTCACTTAGTATTTGGTGGGGACATATGAATATATATTGAGAATATATAAAATGATAGTAAAAATAGATATTTATTGAGTGTTTAATATATGGCAATCTTTTTTCCCCCATGTTGTATTTAACCCTCATGTTAACAGCAAGTTTTTGTCCTGTTTTAAAAGATGAGGACACTAAGGCTCAATGAGGATGAGTAAATTAGCCAGTTACAAGATTAGTCAGAGGTTGAGCCAGGACCTTACCTTTGTGACTGCAAAGCTTACGGTTTGTTTCCCATGATGCCTGCCAGCCACCAGACTCTGCTAACGTTAATTAAATTAATGTTCCCTTTTAAAATTCTAAGTACTGAATATATACCTCTTGATATATAGATTAGCTTTCCACTTCAGCCATATATTAAACTTGTTTTTATGGTATATAGTCTGTTCACACTGAATGAGTATAATAAATTATCTTTTGAGGAAATTATTTTAAACATAGAATCTTACAACATTCTTACAAGGGCGAGGTAGAGGCTTTATCATCTCATTCCCATTGGTCAGAGCAAGGTCCAGTGAAGGTTTAATGATTTGCCTAAGGTCTCAATTTCTAGAATGGCAAAGAAAAAGCCACCAAGTCCTCCACCCCCCAGTTCCAGACTACTGTTTGTTCTCAGTCTTTTTTTTCCCTCTGTTAAACCCTGCAATCAACTGATTTCTACTCTTCAACTTCTTAAATGATGTTGCTTTTTTACTCACCACTGTTGGTTTTATATATTAAGATTCAGCATCAGCATTTACCATATCTTTTAACTTCCTAATTCTGAGCGTTTCCATCTGGTTGCTTATTTTTGAACCTTATGGGCTTTTTCTTTATTTCAGTTTTATCCCAATTTTCCAGGAAAGGCTGCCTGAGTCTTCTGAAAGCTCTGATCTTCTCATTGAAAAGACCTTCTGAATGACCTTGTTTGTCTCCCATGGAGTTGCATATCACAACTTCAAATGTCCCACTAAAATGTTACCCATTTGGCATCAGTATACAGAAAAGGCTGCATTCTGTGATAAGAAGTACAGCAGTGTTTTCCTAGTGAGAGAACAGAGTCCTCAATGGTTTCGGGGAAGTATAATTTCCTCAGATTTAGCTGGTATTTCAAACACAATGGTGCTTTTCTTCTAGAACTAGTCAGTAAGAAATCTGTAGGGAAAAATACCACAGGAACCAATAAACAATTAAAATTTTGGTCATAGAACTCTATTAATATTGGTCCTTTAGAAACCCTTTTTTTTTTTCAGAAATGTTCTTCGGCTACAAAAACAACTACTCATTGCCCTTATGGATCAGTAAAGCAGTTGGGCAGAAGAGACAAGTAACAGAGACTCAAACTAAGTAACTGAAACTCTTTGGTTGACAAACTTGGAGAGATTATCATTTGTAACTAGGTATGTTTATCCCTCTCTAACTAGGTATGCTTATCCCTCTCTTACTTTTCTCTACTTGGTTTAATTCTCATTAGAGCCTTGATGACAGGCTACATTCAATGTGTAGAGAAAAAAAGCCTAATGTGAATGCAAAGATGAATTTACATTCAAATATTGTACAGTCAGTTTAGACACTAATGACTCAGATTGACACAGCAGTTGCCTATGGCAGTGACGCCACCAGAGGGCAGGGTTTGACTTCCGGACCTGGTGGCTGCCTTCCTCCAGAGGCAACCTTGGAGTTACTATAAGAGCCATCAAATCCTTAGAAGCCCTTATAATGAATCTAAGCTCAAATTCTCTCTTCCATTGTTCTTGTACAGAATCCTAGAATTCTGGAAAATACTTAGAGAGGATAATTTCTAGAATGATCTGACACAACAGATATTTAGTCAACTCACAATTTTAGAGCCCCTACTAAGTATTCAGCATGACCTTGAACATTTAAAGGCTACCTGACAGAATTTTATCTTTTGAGGGATCTATAGTTTCCCTGGGAAGATATGAATATAATACCACCAATAAAACAGACTGTATAGTTAACTTATTCCACGAAAGATAAGAACTACAGGTCATCAAGAATTGAAAGGGGAAAAAAACAAAGTCCAGACCAGAAAGATTTCTCAACATCAGTACCACTGACATCTTAGACTAGATAATTCTTTGCTGCAGGGGTCTATCCTGTGCCTTGTAAGATGATTAGTAGTATCTCTGGTCTCTACCCACTAGATGCTAGTAACACTCCCTCCTCCCTTTCCCCCTGTTATCAGAACCAAAAATGTCTCCAGACATTGCAAAATGTCCCTGGAGGGCAAAATTACCTGATAGAGAAGCACTTAACCAGAGTATATAGAGATGACCTTACAAAAAAAAAAAAAAAAAAAAAAAGAACTGAACCTCGAAACTTTAGAATGTCAGAAATGTAAGGACCTGCTCTCTAAGCCTCAGTTTCCTCATCTGAAGAGTGGGAATGATGGTGCCTTCCCTCATAGGTCTTGTATTAGTTTGCTAGGACTGCCATAACAAAATAACAATAGAAATTTATTTTCTCCCAGTTCTGGAGGCTAGAAGTTCAAGATCAAGTTGCCAGCAGGGTTAGTGTCTGGTGAGACCTTTCTTTTTCACTCGAAGACAGCCACCTTCTCACTGTCTTCACATGTTTTTTCCCTCTGTGCAAGCACATTCCTGGTGTGTCTTCCTTTAATAAGGACACCAATCTTACTGGATTAGGGGCCCAACCCTGAGACCTCATTTAACCTTAATTACCTCTTTAAAGGCCCTATCTCCAAATATAGTCACATTGAGGATGTAGGCTTCAATGTATGAATTTGGGGTTGGGGGGACACAATTCAGTTCATAACAGGGCTCTTACAGAGATGAAAGCAATTAGCACAATACTTGGCATATAGTAAGCATTCAATTAATCATAAATGTTCCTATTGTTAATATTAAGCCACTATTATTATAAGTCCCCCATGTGAATCAGATACCAGCTGAAGCACAGAAGAGTATAAAACCATAAGTTTATTTGAACACTTGTGTGTAACTTTGTGCTGAAGTTATGCAGCTAAAAAGTTTAAATTGACATTTTCCCCATTGACGTAGCTAATTATTTCAAAGATGTTCTGGCTTCCTTTATGCGAAGGTCAAAGGGCAGTAGATCCTGCATCCCCAGCATCTGATGAGTAGTAAATGACCCAGAAATAAGCTTTTAAGTGCTTTGGGGAATTTCTTTGTGTAAAGAAATTCTGTGTAAATATTTCTTGGGAGTGAGGGTGATTAAGTTCACCCTCTTAATTTGATTTATGTTTCACCTATCTCACAGGAGATAAGAACAAAAATAAACTAGGGAGGAAAAGAAATAAACAGTTTTGAACAGTCGTGGTCTTTAGCTGGAACCAAAAAACCGTGGAGATTTTGAAATTGCAAAGGAACATGGGCCTTCTTCTGCCAAAAAACTTGTTTATAAAAACTAGAGAGTGTTAGATATTTCTACCACACTGGCTTATCATTTGAAATTTCTGCTGGCTCAAGTGAAAGTGTGCTGTCCGATATCCTACTGTGGGATTTCCTCCTTAACCACAGTTGCTTTCCGATCAGAGGCTTGTGACTTTGAGGACCAGAACGCAGTCGGCTTAGCCAGCCAGAAGAACAAGAGGAGAGGTTTCATATCTCATGAAAAAAAGGAAGCACTAACGGGGGAAAAATGGAGTCAACACTGACAGTTGCTGAGCTGAACAGTTTTACTGTTGGTAATAAAAGCAGAAATTGCTTGCTGAAAGAGAAGGTGACAAAAGACAGAAATTGCTATGCCAAAGTTAAAAACAAGAGGAGATGGTGGTCTTGGTGTGGTACAGAATGTCTGAAAACATTCACCTTGTCCTTAAAGAGCTGCTGCCGTATGAGTAATGTGCCACTTCACTGCGTAACTCTTGTATGCAGAAATGCTGTATTTCCCCTGCACAAGCCAAGGGATGCATTTATTCTACGTTTAGAGGAGAAACAAACAATCGAAGGCAAAGAGGTGCAGCATCTTATGCAGCTCTCTTGGAAACAGTTCATTTTTTTGTCCTGCTCAGACTGCACACAAATACTGGGAATATATTTTAATTTCAAATCTGATAGGTGACATCTGGTAACTCATTTATTGCTAATGAAGTTTTCACAGGAAGCAGCAGTCACCGGTATCTCATCGTATTTTTCAGTTGGCAAAGTGTTGTTTACCTTTTATTGGCCCAGCATCCGTGCCTCTTATCACAGGGTGATTAATTAGAGAACACAAGTAGCCCCACATAGAAATGAATGGAGAGGTAAATAATGGGAGATAGAATGGTCTAAACTATTTTTTATTAAAATCAGTGGTGTAGTATCACTGTAATTTATATTTTAAAATTATATAGGTATTCAAGAACATGATTAGAGCTGGAAAAACTGGTCAAGAAGCTCATTAGCAGTGCCTTCAAGCCCCTCTCTGAGCCTTTCCACCCCTTTCTGGTCCTTTAGCTTCTTCTCCTTCCAGAATCACACGCAGTTTTCCAATCCTTCTTATCCATATTCGCTTGCAAGGGAAAAATTGGTCATTTACACCACAGTGGATTTTAATAACACTAACAAAAGTCTTAAAGCTACAGGATCTCATAGCATCTCCACATACATGATCTCATTTGATGTTCACAATGGTATTGTGAGCCAGACTGGACAGATATTTTTTCACTTCATCATTATCATGAACGTCATTATCATTATTTTCCAGATGAATAAGATGAGTCGTAGGTTTGGTGAAAAGCTAAAAACTTCATAGCTTGTAAGAGGTAAATCGTGTACTTGATTCAGGTCTTTGGTTCCCAGCACCACGCTCTTCCATGACCTTAACTCTGGCTCTCACCTGAGTCAGCGTGTCTTCTCCTGCAGGTAGATCTTGGTTCTAATGGGGGTATAGATGTGGGTACCATCCACCCCACCCCAGTTAAAGAAATTTCAGACATCTAGGAGTAGGTGCAAGGGTTATTTGACTAGATGACTCCTGTTCGGCTCCCCTTAGCTACTCCAATCCTGAAATACAGAGTTTAATGTGTAATTCTCAAGCTGCATTTAGGAATTTGCCCTATTTCTTCAGGTTTTAATGTCTCAAAGGGGCCAAATGAAAACATTTTAGCTGATGGCACTTTTGTTGTTTGTTGTATTTGGTTTTGCCTATGAGTCATGACAGGCACAGAGCACATAAGCAAGGGTTACAAATGAAGATGCCAGTAGGGCAGTGGTTTTTAAATGTTAGCATGCATCAGAATCACCTGGAGGGCTCATTAAAATTTTGTGGGACCTCACCCACAGGGTTTCTAATTCAGTAGGTCTGCGGTGAGGCCTAAGATTTGCATTCCCAAGGGATTCCCAGGTGATGGTGACGCCGCTGTTCCAGGGACCACATTTTCAGGACCATTGCTAGAAGGGCTAGGTAGGTGACTTACATGAGGGAAGCACATATGCTGTGCTGTCCAGTTCAGTGGCCTGCCCCAAGTGGTGACTGAGCACTTGAAGTGTGGCTAGTTTCAACTAAGATGTGCTAGAAACAAACTATACTCTGGCTTTTGAAGACTTGGTACCAAAAAAAAAAAAGAAAAAAAAAGTAAAATATCTCAATAATTGTTATATTGATTACATGTTGAAATGACAATATTTTGGGTATATTGGGTTAAATAAAATATATTACCAAAATTAATGTCACCTGTTCCTTTTTATTTTTTAATGTGGCTACTAGAAAATGTTTAATTACATATGTGGCTCACATTGTATTTCTTTTGACCTAAAGAATCAGAAAATAGAGAATGGTGGGGATTAGTGAACCACAGAGTACTCAAATCCCAAAAGCTATAAACACTTTGGGGGCCAAAGAAAATATATCTGTCAATCAGATTTAGCCTGAGGGTCCCACGTTGTACACAAACATTTGCTGCTACAATATAAATGTAGAAGCTATACAATATCTTATCATTTTACCTTTCAGCATTAATCAAGTACCTTGTTATAATTCTTGAAGTAAAAGCATTAGATTACAATAATCAAAAATATTTCTGCTGAATTTCTGAATGAAAAAAATTCCATTAATCTTTTGAAGTTCTGAGTTTTCTTTCATGAAGTTCATTTCATTTATCCTTGCATTATAGAAAGCTTATATTTTCAAAGTGTCTCCATACCTTCCAAAGACCTCACTTTTTAACTTGAACAATCTATGAAATAGAGGTGAGAACAGGTATTGGTATTCCCATTCCAAATACTTTGTAATATTTAAGGGATAACAAACTAAGAGATTAAGTTACCTATGTATGATTTTAGTGACAAAACAAGCCATTGGACAGGACTCTATTCCAGTGCTTTCTCTGTCAAACCATTCTAATATCTCTCCGTTTTTATGACATTTTAATGTAAAAAATAAAATTAAAAGTAGCATATGAAACTGTATTTGAAAAAAAATGTAACTCTGTGATAAAAATCAAATGGACATAACCCTTACAGAATTCATTGTCTTGGCACAAAAGTCCATTTAGCTCATCAAAACACCGAAAATATAATACTTTGAAGTATTATTCTAAATAGTATATTACTGTGAGCTTCCTCTGCCCTCACCTCTATGTTTTATCTGGGCAACTGAACCACTCTGAGTATATGCTAAACTTTAAAAAGTTGTATTTTCCCCACAGAGAATCTGAGAATAGGTTCATTTTGAATAAGTTATTTTAACAATAACATATTGTGCCACCTTTTTCATAGGATGATATAATCTTGACTCCCTAACTGCAGGGCATACTTTTAATTTTGACTTGCAGCCATGAATCAATCTGTCTTTACCCTTTCACCTGGAATTGCCAGTGAATAACACAAGGGATGCCTGAGAGGCTCATAGTCTTTGACCATAAATGGAGTGAAAACAGCTAGTCTAGATGGCGTCCAAACCTATAATCTTGACCTCATCAACCTGGAGTCACAACCAGCTATCCAAATGCTCTGCTGGGGAAACATTTCTTTGGGTTAATAGTTAATCTAAAAAATGGGGTGTGGGGGGGAACGCACTGTCACTGTAACATAATGAGCTTAAGTAGAGTTTCTTTATTCATCTTCAGTAAAAGGTAAAATTCTTTTCATTTCATTTTAAATAAAAAAGAGTTTTTATATTTAATTACAGAATGTTATTAACTCATTGTGACACTAATAATATCTGTATCAATAGACAAATAGCTGGCTGATTTAATTATTTATTGGGTAATTTCTACTTGTCCAGCCATTATTGTATACCTTTTGTATATCTACCTAATATATATCTTTTGTAGATTGTATACAAAAGATGTATACCTATTCAGAAGAGAGATTATGAAATTTCAGTGTTTCAGGAGATTTTCTGAAGCGTGTACCAGCTCCCCGACGACACAGAAACCTAGAGAAGCTAAGTGACTGGTTCAAGGTCACCTTGCTAGTGAGTGGGAAAGCCAAAATTAGAACCCAAGTCTCCTTACACATTGTGCAGGACCAATTTGTAGACTATCATCCAAAGAATATTTCTGCTTCAATTAGGACACTGGGTAATTTGGGGAAACATGTACAATATACTGAATATTTAATCCTTCTAGCTTCATTTAAAATTTATGGTTATCTGATTTGCATAACATTAAAAACTTTAATCTGAAATGAACTGCCATGTCATATGCCATATATGGTTATATGCCATAACCTCTAACATAAAGCTCATAATACAAATGCTATAATATTATCATCATTTCTTAAGGGTATAAATTAATTAGTGCATCCTTTCCTTCCCAATAACTTTCCTTATACCCCTTAAAGTGGAATTTGAAATGAAATAAGCAGTGTCTGCTCCCGATTTAAAGTCTCAAAGAAGCAAATGTGGAGTGGCTTCACAGATGAAATCCGGGCTTTTGTTCACAAGTTGGATAAAGGAGCTGTTGTTGACTGAGATGCCCACCTAGGAGCTGCCTTTTTCATCTTTAGAAAAAGAAAAGCTTGTAAGCAGTCTCCAAAAGCCATATATTAAAAATGAGGTTTCCTCCACCTTGATGGCCAAGATACTGATCTTTCGAAATGTGGTTATGATTCCCTCAGGGAGATTCTATGAGTCCATAAATTTGAGGAAGTTGGAAGTAGTAAAGGACAGGGGCTCATGTATGTACAAGCTTTCTTCCAAGTTAGATGTTATTTTCCTTTTCTCCTAATCTCTGGAACACTACTCTTTCTAAGCTCACTGAAAAACCTTCCATTGCTTTCTATATTTAACATAAGAAGAATATTTTCTACTAACACCAGTGTGTCAAAGGAAGATTATTAACCACCTGATTAGGCTTAATCACATATCTTTCATCCCTATCTTTCCTTTCTGAAATTAAAAAAAAAAAATCATACTACAGAAATAGCCAAGAGTTTAAGATAGACAGGAGTGGGAGGAAATAGCATAGGAATGAAGAGAGTTGTTTGGGGAGCTTGGGATATTCATCACAACCGACTTGTTTAAACTATAATCTATGATAAATTGGAGCTTCTCGAGTGGAGAGAAATTTAATTGTAGTTTAGTGTTATATTATTAGATATTAAAGTATTGAATAATTTCCAAGAGGCAAAAATTTAGTATTAACATTTTACTTTCCTTGACATTTATACCCTAACTTGGAAGGAACTTCTGAATTTCCTTTCTTAAAGCTGAGTTCTTTAGGCTCTTGGGCTGTTTTGGACAAAGCAAAGGGGGGGACTGGTTGAGGATGACAGAATATTTAACCACCATCACTACAGTTGGTTACATATGGTATGAGCAGAAATAAAAATGTAGCTTGCACTGTTTTCATTTCTCGTGAGGGCAGGCCACAGTGGATGACATTGACTTAGGAAGAGGGCCAGACACCACTACTTACCACGCAGACATACCACACTTGCACTCATTAAGTTTGAAGAGATTGAATCTTAAGTATGTAATTAGTATGGCATTAATAATTTTAATAAAATATCTTTTGTGTTAAGAGAAAGATTAATCTGGGAATTGCAGAGGCAAACAGAATCATCTCCAAGAAAAGTATTTAACATAGAGAAGTTAGGCTGGGATTGCTGACCAAAAGCACTGCATTCTCCTGTGGATCTGACTTGAGAGTAATTCTGGTCACTTGCCTTATGATGCAGGCTCTTTGCCATGTTCCCTTCTTCATGGCTGCCAGGATTACCAGCCTGGAGGACAGTGTCACCCAAAAAGGCCTGGATGCTTCATCAAAGGTCAGGATGGGGCAGGGAGCGCAAGAAGAGGGACAGGACTATACTTCAAAGCTTATTGGATCCAAGCAACTTAACCATTATCACCAGATAATGTGTAGGGCAACTTGCAGTCAAGATGAAGATAATGGATATTAAGCAATCATGGATATTACCTTTTTTCTCTAAATACATAAAATATCCCATTACAGCTCCATATAAGAATTGAGACCACAGGGGCCAGAGAAGAACCAACACCAGATACACAGCTGAGATAAAGTTCTAATGACTTTACCAGAATGGAAGTAAAGGCCATTAAGCTCATGTACTGAAGGCCACGTACACTGGGTTTCCTGGTTAAAGCCAGGACTGGAAAATTACTTCCCATTGTGACCAAAGACTAAGATAACTTCTGTAGACTGGCAAAAATTTGAGAATGGGTAGAGGGCCTAATCTGCAGTATCTGCAAAGTAAGGGGTTGGAAACTAGGCTGAGAATTGGCATTAAAAGCTTTTCCAGATCAAGTGAGTGTTGTGTGCCCAAGCAGAAATTTTACCACCACTGCCATCCACTCAGGCCTACTAAAGAAGTTAATTCCTACTAGAGATAACTCGCAAAGATTATGAAACCTAAAATGAAGGCAAATGCCAAGAAAGAGCATCTACAGATGAAACAAATAGAATTTATACCTGAAGAACTACAAATAGTAAAGCAATTGGATAGGGGCTCTTCACATACAGATGTTCAGAAGGGTTAAGGAGATAAGGGTAGAAATAGACCCCATAAAATAAGAACAGAAGGTTAAGAAATAAGAACAAGTGGATTTGAAAAAGAAACAAGTAGAAACCCTAAAAATTTGAATGCCAACTTCTATGATTCAGTGAATTCACAAATGGATACTAACAGTTGTTCCCTGTAGAATGCCTCATTCATTACTAGGGGAAGAACACACAGGAGCAGAAACAGTTGCTTTCTAATGTCTGAATTATAAGATAGGAGCAATAAAGAGAATGCCTTTTGAACAGGATGGTGTATTGAGCGTTCCAGCACTACAGGCAAATAACAAACACTGGCCTACTCTTTTTGATATTTAAGAAAGATATTTTGGGGCACAGTGGTTAAGACTCCATGCTCCCAATGCAGGGGGCCTGGGTTCGATCCCTGGGCAGGGAACTAGATCCCACGTGCATGCCGCAACTGAGAGTTCACATGCCACAACTAAGGAGCCCCGGAGCACAACTAAGGAGCCCGCCTGCAGCAAGTAAGACCCGGCGCAACCAAATAAATAAATATTTTAAAAAATAAATAAAAGGAGATAACAAAATTAAATAGAATTTTTTAAAAAAGAAAGATACTTTGATAGATTATCCTAAAATATAATTATTTGGTCGTTTAGTTCTCTCTTTATTATCATAGGAAACTTCGGGGTATTTTTTTTTCTTCAGATTGCAAACTCATTAAAAAAGGAGCTTGTAATGAACAATTTAATTAGATTGGTTTTGGCTTGCCTAAAAGCTTAAGGAGGTATTAATATTCTAATCAAAAGTCTTGGGGAAATATTCTTAGAATTAAAAAAGAAAGAAAAAAGAAAATCTTCTTTCTTAGGTTCCTTTTTAAGAACCAGGGAAGCTGTCAAGGAATGAAAGGTAACTCCTGGGCTTCCCTGGTGGCGCAGTGGTTGAGAGTCCGCCTGCCAATGCAGGGGACATGGGTTCGTGCCCCAGTCCGGGAAGATCCCACATGCCGCGGAGCGGCTGGGCCCGTGAGCCATGGCCTCTGGGCCTGCACGTCCGGGGCCTGTGCTCCGCAATGGGAGAGGCCGCAGCAGTGAGAGGCCTGTGTAGCGCAAAAACAAAAACAAAAACAACAACAAAAAAAAAGAAAGGTAACTCCTACTAAAGCAAGCAGTAGATAACTGTGGTGTGGCCACCATGAACTAACCTTGTGTTTGTAGCAGACTGAAAGTTCCCACCTGACTCATGTCATATTTATTCATCTGCTTAAGATTATTTTTTACTCATACTTTGGAAGAAAAACAGCTTGGTATTTTTAGCCTTTTAATGGCAAAAGCTTACCAATGATAAACCTTTTTTTTAAATCTCTCATGCTTTTTTGATCCATGGCTGAGTCAGCACTTGCCTTGCATTCAAAAAAATAATAGTAAAGATTCAAATAAAACACATTTATTAAACAGTTACTATTTGAAAGATAGGCCCAGTACTTTCAAGTTATTGCATTTAATTACTACAATAATTAAGTGCAGTAAGAATCATTGCTCCCATTTCTTACAGATGAGGAAACTGAGGCTTATGTTCAGAGAAAAATTGGGTGACTTATCCAGAGTCACACAGATTTGTAAGTGGTAAAGGAAGTTTCCATTACAAGCATTTTGACTCCAAATTCCATCTTGTTTTACCCCAAGAGGAAATGATGTGGAATTCATGTAAACCACAGAGCCTGAGTAAAAGCTACAGTGAGACCCAGAAATAGAGAGAGGTGGATCCTCCTGTGTTTTTAATCAGTATCCTACCTGCCTATAACCCTACTGGAAGAAGAAGCAGGATGAAACAGAAAAGTAGCTGCTTTCTGGGACTCAAAAGTTTGGTGTCCTAGGAGATCACATCTCTCTCTCCTTCAGCTGCTCACCAAAATAGCATACTTTCAAGCTTCAAAGAGAAAAACACCCTACTCTTTATCACTTGTTTATCATCAATCTAAGGTGACTCCAATCATAAGCGTTCCATTTTCTTTCTCAAGAACCAGGTTTCTCTAGGGAAGCCTATGAGTGGCAACAGTGCAGACTAAGAGAACAATATTTCTTACCTACCAGCATGGCCTGTGTCACCCTCCCATCCAGTACACATTCAGACCCCACACCCCTGCCTGGAAGGTTGTACAATATCTGTAAATTTACAAGAGCAGTTTCCCACAGATGAAGCTTCAGACATTTATAAGGAGGGGAAAGTTCAAGCAATAACGAAATCTCTATTCCACCTTAGCTGGCCAGGTGGTTGCCTTTAACTTCTAACCACTCTGTTTCCCATACATCCTCCAAAGTCCAAGTGCCACCTCTGGGAAATGTACCTGATAACTCCTGGACATTCCCACCATCAAGCTGGGTCAGTGAAAATTACAGAACATTCCACATGCCTCTGGTATGGTATAGTATTCAACACAGTGGAGATAATTTTGGCTTTAAGGCTCCTGTCCCCCCAGCTAGACTCAAATCACCCAAAGCAGGAGAAGGACCGTGGCTTTATTCACTTTGCATCCCTGACCCTAGCACATAGTAGGTGTTTAGTGAATATGGAACGAATGGATGACTGCCTGCTGAATACACTATTTGCATTTCTGCTTTCTTGTACTTGTTCCTGCTATTTTCATCCCCTGAAATTCCTCTCCCCGACGCCTTACTAGATAGGAAGTTTTGGTCATTACTTATATAAACATTTATATAAAATGTCCTTCCAGTTAGTATATTCAACGCTACGCCCAGAGTTTCTCAAATAATATACTCATTAAAATAATATATACCTCATTCAAACTTCCAGGGATGTTTCCCTAGGTGTTCAGAACAACCTTTTACATTTTAAATATTAGTCAATATGGATTGATGGAAACTTAAGAAAAGGCTGACCTCAGAATGTGAAGGAACTGGAGTCCAAAACCATGTTTATAAATTGGTCCTTTCAAATGCAAATTTTCCACTGAAATTCTTTTATAAATGATGGTTATAGTTCTAGCCTAGTCAATAAAGTTCTACCCCCTCTAGACAAAAAATGGGACCAGCAAGAGTTGTGTGCCCTCAAAGTGAGGTCAAAAGAGGAAAGAGAGTTTCCTCCCTACTCTTGTGCACCCAAGCTCAGGGCACCCAAGGAATCCTAATGAATCCGGTTTATTCCTTCCTAACATTTAGTGCCCTTATGCCCAAACTGAAACAAATATTTAACTCTGCCCTATTTTCAGTTCAACCCAGGCTACTTTTAATCTTTGAGATTCTTTAACCTTGACATTTCCAATTTTTTCCTAGGCAAAATCCAACTTATCACAACTAGATGTTAGAAGGAGAGCAAATAAGTAAATTAATCCACTTTAAGGTATAAATGACTGCTAGCTCATAGGCTTTTTAAGAAGCATTTAATTTTTAATAGAGAATATTTGTTTACCTAAATGAATTTATACTTTTAAATTGGCATAATTTCAGTAATTATGACTTTTTTAAGAACTGAAAAAATCAGGAAAGTGTAGAGAAATCCTTCTGGGTAAGGAAGAAGTAGGTCAGACCTTCCTGAGAGCCTAGCCCTAGTTTCTACTAAGTAATTCCTTATTTTTATCTTCTTCTGTTTTGTAAACTACAGATTTCTAAAAGTGCCAAGGGTTTGTTTTTTTTGTCAGTTTGGTTTGGTTTGGTTTGGGATTAGATTTGGGTTTGGGTTTTGGCTTGTTATCCAAGGTGAAGCCCAGGTTGACACTGAGTATTTTCTGTCAGATTCTTTGGGAGCAGAATGTAAGTTGATTTCATTAGCCCCTAGAAATTAGTCTCAATTCTCTCTACTTGTAGCTTTAAGTTATATAATATTCACTCATTCGTTTGTCCACTTGCTCTCTTACTTATCAGACATTTATCACCTGCTTCCAGGAAGGGGTCAGGGCCTATGCTAATGAACAAGATGCTTCCAACAGGCCTTACCCTCAAGCCACTGACAAACCAGTGGAGAAGACAGATATGTCAACATACCATTGTAATATATAGGTCAAAACCTACATCGAGAGTGCCAAAGCAGCGCAAAAAATGGAACAGCCAGTTGCCCAGACAAGTCAGGAAGGCTCCACAGATGATGTGACATCTGCCTGTTGGCGGATGCTGATGCCCCCATGAATGAAAAGAGAAGAAAGGGATTTAGATTATATAGTCTTGAGTACAAGACGAGGGCACAGAGCCAAAAACTTGGGTAGGGAGAATAACTGCCTCCTTGGGGGAGGCAAAGAGGCCACTTAAGAACCTCTCTTTCCCAGTGTTACCTCTTAAAATCTGGCTACTTGAGACTCATCCTTTTCATAGCACCCCTTTGCACCAAGATGGACACCACCTTAAGTGCGCGAGTTCATCCAGCTCTCCT
The DNA here is from genome assembly GCF_005190385.1 of Monodon monoceros. Classification (NCBI taxonomy): domain Eukaryota; kingdom Metazoa; phylum Chordata; class Mammalia; order Artiodactyla; family Monodontidae; genus Monodon; species Monodon monoceros. The sequence continues at coordinate 114,910,272 of NW_021703767.1, read as the reverse complement.
GGATGCCAAGCGCAGCTATCCTGGGCAGGCTATTAATGTCTTATTCCTGCTCCTCTCCTTACCCAGGATCATCTGCTACAAGTGGAAAGCACGCCCATGCTCATCTAGGGACCCACTCCGGGTGGAGCAATAGGGTCTTTACCCAACACCACTACCCTGCCTGGCCAGCCTCGCCTGTGCCGAGGGCTGGCCTTCACCTCGGAGCCTGCCTGTGCCACACCCTGTCATGTTATCCTCACAGCATCTTCAGCTTCCCTTCCAAGGGTTTTTTGTTAGACTCTTGTCTAGGGCAGAATATGATGCTTTTCTAAATCACATAAATGAATGGCTTGATTGTTGATTATGTAAAATATTGGAGCAAATATTTGCAAAAGTCTCTATGGAGCTCATTCCTGAGCATCTGATTCTTCCTAAAATCCTAAAGAGCTGCTGCTATCTTGAGCCCCCCCCCAAAACACATGTTTTATTGATAATCCTGACCTAATCTATTTGTTTGACATCCTTGTTAGACAACCGGTTAACCTCAGAGTTAACTACAGAAATGGATTGTGGGCACAAAAGTTAGGAGATTCGGGCCCTTTTGCTAGCTGGGGTGGAAGTTAAAGAATAAGTGGTAACTACCTGTAGTGACCTGGAAAACCATGGAAAGAATGCTGTTCCCCAAAGCCTTGAGCCCTCCCTTGTATCCCCTCTTAAATCAATTCCTCAGAACCTAGAGGCAGCTATTCAGACCACTTAAGGGAGGATGCTAATAATTTTTATACCTAAGATTGTGATATGAAAGAAATGGTTCAAAGAATAAGATACGGATGTGTCACATTTCTGAGGTTAAAGACAAATTAGTTAGCCTCAGGAAAAACTCAAGTCTCTCTGAATAACTAATTTAATTCAGTAGTATTTTCTGAGATTTAGATTATGTTTTTCTAATCAATTTGGAAGCTAGGATTTACTCCTAGAAAAAAGGCAAAGGACCTAGATAAGTATTCACATAGGACCCCACGTCTACTTGTCTGCAGGATCTTTATCATTTCCTAGAAAAGCAGTATGTTCTAAAACTGAATTTAAATGTGCAATCTTAGGTTTTATCAGTTCACAGCTTTTCTCCAGAAAATACGATCTAATTTTTTTCCTAAAAACTAAAGTTGAGTTACTGTATTAATGACTGAGAAATAAAACTATTCATTTACAACTGGAAGTTAAAAATTTTTTACCTTTTCATTTCTATTTTTTCTAGGTGCATTTGGCATAGTGTCTGAGACCAGCTAACCCAGGAGATCAAAATGATCCTCAACTCTTCCACCGAATATGGTATTAAAAGAATCCAAGAGGACTGTCCCAAAGCTGGAAGGCACAATTACATATTTGTCATGATCCCCACTTTATATAGTATTATCTTTGTGGTGGGAATATTTGGAAATAGCTTGGTGGTGATTGTCATTTACTTTTACATGAAACTGAAGACTGTGGCCAGTGTTTTTCTTTTGAATTTAGCACTGGCTGACTTATGCTTTTTACTGACTTTGCCACTATGGGCTGTCTACACTGCTATGGAATACCACTGGCCCTTTGGCAATTACCTATGTAAGATCGCTTCAGCCAGCGTCAGTTTCAACCTCTATGCCAGTGTGTTTCTACTCACATGTCTAAGCATTGATCGCTACCTGGCTATTGTGCACCCAATGAAGTCCCGCCTTCGGCGCACAATGCTTGTGGCCAAAGTCACCTGCATCATTATTTGGCTGCTGGCTGGCTTGGCCAGTTTGCCAACTATAATCCACCGCAATGTATTTTTCATCGAGAATATCAATATCACGGTTTGTGCTTTCCATTACGAATCCCAAAATTCAACCCTCCCCGTAGGGCTGGGCCTAACCAAGAATATACTGGGTTTCTTGTTTCCTTTTCTGATCATTCTTACAAGTTATACTCTTATTTGGAAGACCCTAAAGAAGGCTTATGAAATTCAGAAGAACAAACCAAGAAAAGATGATATTTTCAAGATAATTATGGCAATTGTGCTTTTCTTTTTCTTTTCCTGGGTTCCCCACCAAATATTCACTTTTCTGGATGTATTGATTCAGTTGGGCTTCATACATGACTGTAAAATTTCAGATATTGTCGACACCGCCATGCCCATCACTATTTGCTTAGCTTATTTTAACAATTGCCTGAATCCTCTCTTTTATGGCTTCCTGGGGAAAAAATTTAAGAAACATTTTCTCCAGCTTCTGAAATACATTCCCCCAAAGGCCAAATCCCACTCAATCCTGTCCACAAAAATGAGCACACTTTCCTACCGCCCCTCAGAAAATGGAAGCTCATCTACCAAGAAGCCTGTCCCATGTATTGAGGTTGAGTGACACACTTGAAACCTGTCTGTGAAGTCATCTTGTTGAAGAAGGAGCAAGAGAAACATTCCTCTACAGCACTTCACTACCAAATGAGCATGAGCTACTTCTCAGAATTAAAGAAGAAAGTTGATTATGTATACTGCACTGACTTTTCTAAACAAAAGCTGAACAAAAGCTTTCCTCTCCCTTTGCAACTAAACAAAGCAAAGCCACATTTTGCATCAGATAGACGATGTCCACTCAAAGAATGATGTCGGAAACTGGATGAGTGTGTTGATTTGGAAAATTTTACTGGTAGAATTGCCATCTCCCCAGTCTGCTCTTGTTCCGTTATTTTTGATTTCCACATAAAGGTACTTAGAATATGTTAAAACTTGAGAGGAGCAACAGGAGATCAGAGCTCAAGATTGCTCTGCCCAACTTCCAAAGGGCAGCAAAGCTTTTGTGCCTATTTACCTGTTAGCAACTGGGGCCCACTTGTACCTGCTACGGCACACTTTATACAAAGACTTGCTAAGCAGTAGTTGTCAGGTTGCAGAAGTTTATGTGAAATTCAACCAGTGTCTTACAGATTCACACTGCCAAAACATGCCTGCTAAATGGCTTATCTGTATAATGATGTTACTAAAGTCATGTATAAAAATTAAACTACTTGTAAAGGTGTTATTCTGGTCCCAGGTAGTAGTGTCTTCCTAGTCATATTAGTTTTATTTCGTATCTGAGAAGCATATGTATTTTGTGGTAAAAAGATTATATATCATAAAATATGCCTTACTATTTTAAAAAGTATATATTCTACCTATATATGTATATCTCTAAACTGTTGTTATTTTATTAAAATCTGGCAAAGTTATATTCACATTAAAATAATGTTACTGTAATGTATCTAATCTTCATTACTTAAAATAGATGCTGATTTATTTTTAAAACAACTGTGAATAAGTACAAACATATTTCTATTTAAATTTTGATACAACTGATAGTTTAACACTGTTGGTTTTAGATTTTATATCCTGCCAAGATAAAGAACACACTTTATTCCACTGCACAACACGGAGTAAATACACCATTTTGAATTTTCCAAAGTTTTTCATGCAACAAAGAAAAAACTCATTCCTTTCAACACTAAAATAATATATTATTTTACACAGAATTTTTTAATAATAGGATTTTTCTATTTACATACATGATTATTGTAAGAAATATAGGAAAGCAGTTAAAAAAAATGTCATATTTAGTTCTCCTGCTCAAAAATTACCATTTTTAACATTTAGGTGCAATGTTCTACTTTTCTCTTATTAATTATACACATGTACATGTATAAATCATGATACTGGAGTCATAAAGTATATAGTATTTTGTATACACATTTTTCACTTAATGTCATAGCACAGTAGTTTGCTACTCCATTAAATGTTTTTTCTAAACATTTTAATAATTGTATAACATTACAAAATACAGACACATCATGATACAGTTAGCTAATATTCAAATTGGAACATTTAGCTTTTTTCTGATTTTTCAGTATCATAAATTGCATTGTACATGAATATTCAAGTGCATGAATCTGATAAATCCCTCATGATACACTCCTAGAAGTGGTACAAGTGCATATACAGATATGAATGTTTTTAATATTCTTAATACGTATTGCCAAATATTTTCCAGAAAACATAACAATTTACAATACTACCAACTATGTATGACATCTCATCACAGCCTCAGCAGCATGGAATATATACTAGATTTAAGCAGAAAAGGAAAATTTACTGTACGAATTCAGGGGCCACATGCAAGAGCAAGGATGCAACTGCACTGAAGAAAGTGCTGTTGCGTTCCTGCTCCCCTTGGAGCATCCTAGAGGCCTCTGCTGCTTTGCTCCGCACAGAGCAGGCAGAGGTACTCATCTGACTCCATAAACAGTGGCCAAGGATTGGGGTGATGTACAAAGGAGCTGATGGGAGGCGTGAGGGAAGGGGAGCATTCAGAGAGGCCTTGGTAAGCTGGACAGAATCTCCACAAAGCAGCCTACTATCGTTCACATCTCCAAGGACAGAGTTATTTTGTGAATAAATATGGTTACATGTGCCTCGTTTTCCTTTTATATTATTTTGAATTCCACTGACATAAAATGCCAACCACTAACTCCAAAGGTCCTTTACTATTTTCACAATCACCTCCAAAAAATAAATTCTAGCTTGTCTCAAATTATAGTGTAAACTTACCCTATTTGAAATCCCTCCGAGTCAGCTGTATAACAATTCGTTTTTTTATTCAGTAATCATCTTAAGCCAAGTGATTACACGTACTTCAAACTTGTTGAAACAATAAGTTATAGCTGATAAGATTTCTGGTAGACAATTGTACTTAGATACCCTCTATCTCATGGATTTATTAACTGGTATGAATAACAAGCTCCAAGCCTCGTTTTCATTTTAATTTCATCAAATTATCCCATTTTGTGAAATAGATACTGATAACTTCATGATTAATCTTGCTTTATCAGTGAGACCAACTTAATACTGAAGTTGAGACTCTACTTACCAAAATGTTAGGATGGTATGCCATGATTTATTTGTTATTCTGTTATTCTGTTATGTTATTCTTCATGAACATATTTAGAGGTTAGGTGGATTCCTTATTTTTTGGAATATTTTTAAAATTAATCAGAAAGGAATATTTACCATGAGGATCTAGGTACCCAACAGAACTCAAGGTCCATATATATATATATATATATATATATATATATATATATATATATAT